>NC_092858.1:173557159-173737547 GCF_032062135.1 Pyxicephalus adspersus
TTTCTTTCTTTCTTTCTTTCTTTCTTTCTTTCTTTCTTTCTTTCTTTCTTTCTTTCTTTCTTTCTTTCTTTCTCATCCTCTTTCCTCTCCTCTCTAATCCTTTCCTCTTTCCTACTCTCCATTATCTATGTCATGCCTCTTCTTTTCTTTCATTCTCCTCCTATTACCCCATACTTTTTTATTTCCTTACCCCCTTTTTTCACCTGTCTTTCTTCTTTCTTTTCCTGTTCCAAAAAATACCTACCTTGCTCAATGTTTCTATTCCATATATTAATTATGGTCCTGGGGTTATTGTCCATGTGTAAATCATTATAGGGATATAAAAAAATGAAAGGATGAAAGTAAAAAATAGAATCCTCCTTTGCTCCAGTAGTGCAATGAGCTTAGCAGAAGGACCCCCACCGAGCATTGCTGTAGCACAGTTTAGTAGACATGCACATTAGCAGCCATTCCCAGCTGACATAAGATCATTAGTAAGTTCTCCTAATAAATCTCCCAGCTCTGCCATGGGAAACTACAAGAAAGAAATAAACTAAAACTATTGAATATTGTCATGATTAACATGCTATGCATGCAAATATAAGAGATGCGGCACTGCCCCACTGCATGCTATGTTGTATGAGCTGCTTTTGATACAAAATATTCAGATTATTTTCTAATAAGATGTAAATGTTATGAAAATCAATTCAGCCTTCCTACCTTATTATTTCACCTTTTTTAAAGACGCTGCATACACCTTTTGGTTAATATAACAAGTTACCTTTACTAATAGAACCGCCAATGTCTGCAGGCTGTGATATGAGAAGAATCACTTCAATCAGCTTAGTAGTAAGCAAAAAAAAGGAAGGATGGAAGAGAAGAAGAAAAAGGGGAGAAGGACAGGAATAGGGCAACAAAATGGGGGGGAGGAAGGGAAGGAAGGAAGGAAGGAAGGGAAGGAAGGAGGGAAGAGAAGAAGAAAAAGGGGAGAAGGACAGGAATAAGACAACAATATGGGGGGAGGAAGGAAAGGAAGGAAGGAGGGAGGGAAGGAAGGAAGGAAAGAAGGAAGGAAGGAAGGAAGGAGGGAGGGAGGGAAGGTAGGAGGGAAGAGAAGAAGAAAAAGGGGAGGACAGGAATAGGGCAACAAAATGGGGGGGGGAAGGGAAGGAAGGAAGGAAGGAAGGAAGGAAGAAAGGAAGGAGGGAGGGAGGGAGGGAGGGAGGGAAGGAAGGAGGGAAGAGAAGAAGAAAAAGGGGAGAAGGACAGGAATAAGGCAAGGGAATGGGGGGAGGAAGGGAAGGAAGTAAGGAAGGAAGGAGGCAAGGAGGGAAGGAAGGAAGGAAAAGAAGTAGGGAGAAAGAAGCAGGGAGTGGAGGATGGAGGAGCAGAGAATAGTGGTGAAAGGATGAAGGGAAAGGGAAGGAAGGAAGGAAGGATGGAAGGAAAAGAAAAGAAGTAGGGAGAAATGAGCAGGGAATAGTAGAGAAAGAATGGAAGGAAGCAGGGGAAGGAAGGGAGGGGGAACAGATCATATAGTAGTGGGGGAAGCATGAAAAGGAGGAAGGGAGAAAGAAGTGGTGAATAGTGGAAGAGAGCATGGGAAGGGAGTAAGGAAGGTGGAAGCAGTGATTGTGGAGGAAGAATGGAAGGAAGCGGAGGGAGGGAGCAAGGGTGGAAGGAAGCAGGAGAAGGGAGGAAAGGAAAAGGGGGAGAAAATAATAATAGGAAGGGGAGGGAAATGAGAAAATGAGGAAAAAGCACACAAGTAAAAGAAAATGTAAAGAGAAAAAGGAAAAAAAAACTGACTGAAAATAATTTAGAATTGAGATAAGATCACTTTCTTTGCTTGGATGGATTAAGAAAATTTTTCATTAAAAGAAACACACACACCTAAAACATATATTTATATATACATATAACAAAATAATGAATATATACAGTATATATACTACAATATATATGTATTCTGTATATATTCATTTATTCTCCTTTTCCTTTAAACCAGGACCCAGGTGGTACAATATTTTGGCGTGCAGAATCCATTCTTGTGAACTTTTTATACAGAGCTGTCTTCCTTGTTGTAGATTGCTGTAGGGGAATGAAACTCGGTCGGGGCTTGGAGAACCTGTAGGAACACACCGAAGATGAAACAAAGCAGAGATGATCTAAAGAAGTACAACAAACTCTGTCAGGAGTTCATAACTCACTAAAAAAACTAAAAAGAAATATGGCAATCATCATTTCAATAACAAAACCACCCAGGAAAGCAATCCCCCAATCCACCCCCCAACCAAACTTTCTTTTTCGGCTTTAGAGAACGGCAGAATTTTCATTCTTCTCATCTCATTTGTCTGGGTTATTGACATTCCCACAAATTTACCTCTCTCCCAGAGCATAAAAAGTTCTTTATATTTCCCAAAATGATGGCCCATGGTCCTACTTTAGAAGATAAAATAAATGGGTTTTGTCAGGAGGAGCACCGGTTGGGGGAGTATGTCATTTTCTCCGGGAGAGCGAGACACTGACTACGATCCCCCTGTGGTGATAATTGTGTAAGAATCTTGATTAGACATTTCCTCCTTTGTTTCTCCTCCTGATTTTTATGTTCATCTTCGGATTGCCGGAGAAATAGAAGGCCTTGCAAATCACATTATCCGTAATGGGAGTTCTCGACGCTGGATGAGGGAACAGATGTCGTCGCAGGCACCTAGTAACCTTTCGTTTGAAATTATTAGCTCCGTCATTGTCATCTTTTCAGCAGTGAAGGAGTGCGGCGGGGTAAATTCTTCACCATGAAGCAGCGGGGGCGACATCTGTCTCCATCTAGGGCCGCTAGGACTGACATCTTCTATAGAATTATCATCTGCACCCCTACATGTGAGACTTTCTGCCTAATTTGGCATGCCTAAAAAAGAATACAGCACAAGGAAATTGGACATCTTAGTAATTTTTTAAGCTTTGATCATAAGTAGCAAATGTTGATCTCCAGCTAGTGATCTTGCCTAGGCTGAGTTGATGTCATCAGCTTGCTGCAGGCAGTAATCAGCATTTCCTCAATCTAGCCTTTCTTAGGGATCAAATTAAAGTTTTTTAACTTTATAGCAAGTCACAAGGTGAGAGGCAGCAGCAAGGGGGATTTGCATCAATGGTGAACATGGCTTGATCTCGGATCTGGCATCTTTATCTAGAAAGTAGATTGCTTGGCTCCAAAAAAAGAATTAAAATTTAGTTTTTTTCTGCAGTGGCCAGTAAAGGCAATCTCATTGGGCAGTGGAATGGTAGGAGGCGGGGCTTGGCCAGAGGAAGTGTAACTAAATCAGGGAGGAGTGCAGAAGATTCTTTTTGCATAATTAAATTGTCTGCTCCTAGGACTTTATCATTTAAAATATATGTAAAATATAGTAATTTCCTTGGTTCGCTCTGCTTGTTGTGTTATATATTGAAAGTAGATGGTTGCCTTGGAATAATAAGTGTAAAAATAGGTGAATCCTGCAGGAAAATCGATGAGCTCTTGGTGTTCCAAGCATTCTCTTTGGACTACAGAGCACCTACCCCTATGATAAGGAAGAAAGGAGGGGTGCTCAATAGTCCCATCCATTGGTTTCAACACTGCTCCTCCTTATAGCGCTGCATATTATGTTGGTGCTATATAAATCCTGAAATATTATTCACAGCATGGTAAGTAAATGTGAATGTGTAATGGCAATCAGCAATGCCAGACCTCTCTATATTCCCCCAGAATCCTTCGCTTCAGTACTCCCACCTGCTGACTCCGACATTCTTATCCGATTCTTCAATTTACACCGAAGTTTAATCTTTCATTCATTCTGTTGTTGTTGCAGACATCAGTCTATCGGGATTGGGTCGATCGATAAATAAAATGGTTGAGGTGCCAATTTCTGACAGATATCATCTTCTTTCCCTCCAGTGATAATGGATATGATGGGTTATTTTCTTGGATGGGACATCCATCACCAGTGCTTGGGCTAAATGATTCCCAGCACTCTGGGGCTTCCAGGACGCTTGTTTCAGATTGTGTCCGGCAGTTTCCTGATTTCTATAAAGAAACTACAAATAAAAAGGGAAAATATAACACTAAAGAGTCCCAGTGGGATCCACAGAGAAGGGCGGTGCGCTCTGGGACACAGCAACACATTTTCTTATTATTCCTAATTATGATTTGTATTGCAGAGTTACTCCATAAATCACTGTACTGAGTAAACCCTATCATATATTCTATTATTATTTATATAATAATTTATTCTGAATGTGCCGGGTCAAAACCTGTCAAATCCGTTCCTCACTACCTAATGATTTACTGACCCTGCTTGCTTGGAAGGTCAATAAAGAGGACAGTTACATTGTGAGGGTCAGTTACAGAGAAAGTAGTGAAAGAAGGTTGAGCATGACAGATACAAAATATGAGACTTATATCATCAATGCCAACTCCCATATATTTCTCCTTACAGGTCCCATTAAGCAGTCAACTTTACATTAATACAGTAACTGAAACAAATGTTTAGTTTTTACTTTAAAGTATGCCTAGAGTTTTCCTCTCTTCTCCTTTCTTTTACTTTCTCTTTCCTTTCTTTTTTCCTTTACTTTCCCTTTTTACTCTTACTTTCCTTTACCTTTACCTCTTACTTTCTTCCTTTCCTTTTTGTTTCCTTGTTTTCCCTTATCCTTTTCCTCTTCCTTCCCTTTTATGTTTGTTCCTACTTTACTTTATCTTTTTTCTTCCTTCCCCTTCCCTTTTCTTTTTCCTTTCTTTTCCTTTATCTTTCTACTTCCTATCCCTTTTTCTTTCCCCTTTCATCTTCCTTTACTTTACCTTCCTTTTATCTTTTTTATTCTTTTTTAATTCTCTTTTCTTTTCCCTCCCTTTCTTTTTCATCTTCCTTTCCTTTTTCCTTTTTTAATTTCATTTCCTACCATTTTCCTTTTGCTTCTACACCCCTTTACCTTTCCTCTTCCTTTCCCTTTCCCTTTTCCTCTTTGAATTTTATTCTTGCTTTCCTTTTTCATTTTCTTTTCCTCTTCTTTTTTTTTCTCTTTGTTTTCTTTCTTTCCCCTTTTCTTTTCTTTCTTTTCCTTTTATTCGTTCCCCCCCCCCCCTATAACTTTGTCTTTTTGCCTTTTTCCTTTCCTTTCCTCTCCTTTACTTTCCTTTTTGTTTGCTCTTTCTTTCTCCTTTTCTTAGCTTTTCCATTCTTCCTTTACTCCTTTTTTTACTTTCTTTCTTCTGGCGTCTCGTGTCTCTTTGTTCCCTCTCCCTTTCTATTTCCTTTTTCTCTACATTGTTTTTTTTTTCTTCTCTTCTATACATTTCTTTCATTTTTCTTCTCTTCTCCTTTCTCCTTAAATTTTCCTTTACTTGCCCTTATATTCTATATCCTTCTCTTCCCCTTCCAATTTCCTTTCAATCCAAACAAGCAAATGTTATAATATTAGCCCAGGACCGTTGTTAGACTTTTATTACTTTTTTCCCCCTTTAGATATCTTGAAATTGTTGCACTGAAGGAGCTCGGCACTTTTTGTTTCAATATTCTCAGCTTCTCTTATCTGGCTCACTGGTTGGAAACAGAAAAGTGAAGTCTGAAAGGCTCTCATTTTCTTATCAGCCGCCAGATTCGGTAATCTCAGCACAGTTTAGAAAGTAAAAGTAGATTACAGGATCATTCTGCTTAGGGAAAGAAACAGCTGCTAACGCGGCCAACAGAATTAGAATTGTTTTAATGTACAGTATAAGGCATTGGCTGTCTGTAAAATATGACAGTGTGACTTGCGATATCCTGCCATGGCATATGGGGAAGATCAGCTGACGGCAGATGTGACAAATTCTGGGAGAAGTTCACGAGTAAACTTAAGAAAAAAAAATAGAACAGATAAATAGGAAGGAACATTTGCATGATGCAGAAATATGCAGTGATAATACCAGCAAAATTATAATAAAAAAATAACCTGCCATAAAATTAAAGGGTCCGTCCACTCTAGTAGGCCAAGTCAACCAATGTCTTCCTTTGATACTCCAACGGGGAGACTTCTTTGTCCTAAATCTTTGTGTGTTCCAGATGCTACTTATACACTCTCCATAAATTAAAAATAAATCCAGAAGAAATAATGGGGATCCTTCATAATGGGTACAGCAGATGTACAGGCCTGGGAACTTGAAGAACGAAGAGATGATGGGAACTAATAACAATGCCCATACCAAGTGCACAAACCAAGAAACTTAATGAAGGGACAGGTTAAACCAATACCAATGGGTATTCAGAACCAGAAACTCAGTGCAGAAATGATTGGAACCCCAACCATGGGCAAAGCATGTGTATAGAATCAGAATCTATGCTCAGTGATGGCGGAAGCATAATGGACAGAAAATGTGCAGACCTGGGAACTCAGTGCAGAGATGGTGATAGGTGATAGATATCTGATAATAGATCCAGCAGGTGTGCAAACCCAGACATTCATTGAGCGAATGGTTGAAACCCCTTACAATGGGCACAGTAAGTGTTCAAGCCTGTATCTGTATTGGATGGGCCAGCCAATTAGTGAACCTTTCGGGCCCATGAGTATTTAGAAGAGTGAGGGAAAGCCTTAAAAGTTTATTGCTGAGTGCTCACGCAGAAATCTATCTCTCACTTCCAGTCCAAGTGTTAGAACAAGAAGGGTGAATATATTGAAATAGACAGAGTTGCAATTCAGGAATTGTTCGCACTTTCAATATGGAGCTTACAATGGGTAATAAAGGAGCAATGTTTAGCCGAAGGGGCACAATTCCAAAACCTGCCTAAATGCCCAAGATTATGTGACACTGACAAGTTTATTGGCAAATGTCTGAGTGCATGTAATCATTTCCTGGCTGTACTGACAATTGACAGGGTCAGATCCCTGCAGAGACTTTGGGAGTTCTGTGAAAGGTGGCAACTTGGCATGTTTATAGATATGGATTGAAGGGAGTTGTCTGAGGTGGCACCTTGGGATTCCTGTAGATGTGGATTGGAGGTTGCAGACTGTTCAGTGAGAGGTGACACATTGGCATGCCTGTAGATGTGGATTGAAGGTTGCCATCTGGCCAGTGAGAGGTGGCACAGCGGCTTGCTCTTGCATGCGAATTGAAGGTTGCCATCTGGCACTTAAGACGTGGCACCTTGGCATGCCTGTAGATGTAGATTCAAAGTTGCAGTATAGTCAGTGAGAGGTGGCACCTTGGCACACCTGTATATGTCAGTTGAAGGTTGTTCAGTGAGAGATGGCACATTGGCATGCTTGAAGATGTGGATTGAGGGTTGTAGACTGTTCAGTGAGAGATGGCACAGTGGCAAGCCTGTAGATGTAAATTGAAGGATGCCGGCTGGTCAGTAATAGGTGGCACATTGGCATGCCTTTAAATGTCATCTAAAAGTTGCAGTCTGTTTTATGAGACATGGCAGCCCTGGCATGGCAATGAGGGAAAGCATTACCCGGCAATGACATCAGAAAGCAGATTCCCCAATCCACCATTGGAAGAGAATCTTTCGGAATCTGGATGGTAAATGGAGTGGGCCATCAAATTGAACAGTTCTTGCTAAACATCATTATAGGTTCATTGATTTATTTCACTTGTTGCCTCCAATCGTGTTTTCATTTACATTTTGCTCAGTTTTAATTTCAGTTGAAGGCCTCAAACGTTTCCATGAAATAATGAAAGTTGTGATATTAGTTTTAACAGCTTGCAGTGAAATTTGCTTCTGACAGTACTTAGAATCTTTTAAAATTCAGCTTTCTTCTTTTTTTTTACACTTCATTTAAAAACCAATTAATCTTCTGGTGGTTGCTGCTGTTCACAGGATTGTCACAGTTCTCTGTTTTCTATCAATCTCCAAACACAAAGACAATGCACTGGGCAAACGTTTCCATTCCTTCTCTATTCAGCATGCATGCCACATCTGATCATCATCACCTTCCTATTAAATAGAGATACACGATATGGCCAAAAATGATGGACATCTGACCATCTCACTTCCATGAGCTTCTTGGACTATAGCTATTGTTTCCAAAATCATGACTCCATATGGATTTACCTTTTCCATAGAGGTTATATTAGGTTCCACTCTTCTTGGAAGGCTTTCCTCAAGAGTTTGTAGATTGACTGTGGGAATTTGTGCACATCCATGGACAATACTTCTCTGCCACATGTGAATAATAATATTTGGTGTTAATTTGTGACTATGCTCGTATACAGTGCTATTCAACTAATAAGCAAGCCAATAAAACCCTTGAGGAAGCCTAACTGTCAGGCGAAACGTGTCGGGTCATAAAAAAACAGCTGCAACTCTTTATTTGGATGTTAAAATCGGTATCAATGTGTGAATAGTGTTTCCTTTTTCTGATACCTATATGTATCTTGAAGATTTGGGGCAAGTACGAAGTCCCAGACATTGAATTTAAAATAGTAGTTTAATGTCTAGTGTCACCTAGTGGTCAAACCATATGCGTTATGAATTAATAACATGTTGATTGAAGTGAAACATATATAATTGTTATATTGATTGTTATAACAATTAGGTAAATATTTTTTCTGCTAACAAACTCCTTGTTCTTCTTTTTATACTTTTTTCTTACAATCACTGATTCCTCCTTCAGACTTCACGCCCTTCAATAGAAGGTGGTGACATGAGGTTGAAGGATGAACCTGTAAATGTTTAAAGGACCATGGGGATCATCAGTCTCTCAGTTTCCCAGTAGAATTACATTAAAATATTGCACCTTACCAGCCCTTAAAATGAAGTGGCCGCATCAGTTTCCATTCTTCAGGCTAAGAACATTGACACAGAAGTTGATCTGGCTGGAAAAGTTGATTTGTCCAAGTCACTGTCTGTAAGAAGAACCTTATCGTGTGCAAACTACTAATCTCATCAACCTGCCATGTTTTGTTAGATGTGTTTAAAGGCTTTGTACACAGGTAAGATTATTCTTGTCCAAGAGGAATGTTTAGACTTGTCTGGGGTCTGTGTTCTATGGATAGCAAAGAGGCGGGAAGGAGCCAGCGGCACCCTGTTGTGCTCTTCTCTATTGACTTATACAGTGTTTGCCGGATGTTGAATCCATGAACGACCAACTGTGAACGACCGCTGTACGAGTCAATGTAAAAGAGCACAGTGGGGTGCCGCTTGCTCCTTCTTGCCCCTTCTCTCTCAATAGAACAGAACAGTGCTGTGTGTGCAACGCTCGTTCCTCCATCTCTCACTCTTTGGTCCATGGAAACAATCACCAAAGATAATTTCCAACGACAAAAATTGAATGGTGTGTATGCAGCCTTAGTCTGTCCTGAGTAACAACCTTGGCAAACCCCATAATTGCAATAAAGAAATAAGTGTAGACATGAGAGGAAGGAAGTCTGGTTTTTCAGGTGATATACAAAAGATGATTTTCAATGAGAGCCATATTGTAGCCTGACAGCTCCCCTTTAAATATCTGCACCCACCCCGCACTGGAGCCCATTACCCGGCTCCCATAACTCAGCACAATATAAATATAACTTGTACAAACCTGAAGCCGCTTATACAGAAAATAAACGAAAGGGGATGGAAGGAAAACTGATGATCTCGATATAAAAGAAAAGCCCTACACAAGCAAAGTCCAACACAGAGCCTTCAAATCCCTAAAAATCCGATTGCTGAACTCTGTGTGACTCCTCAGTGGCCGTCCTTGCCTTCCGCATTAAAAAGAGAAAATTCATTAAATATTTGCACACATCTGCAAACGAAATAGATCATTTCAAGGTTGTCAGCTCCCGCTATGTACTGGGTGGGGGGGGAAGAGGATGCTGGGTGGAAATGGAGACACGGTAAAATATTCAGAGAGAGCAGAGAATGAAAGAAGTGAGATATGAGTGGGACATGAGAACCCTAAACTGCAGGATGCGTGGTTATCAATTTATGGGGAAGCTAATTTTACAATTTTTTATCTGTTCTAGGATTAGAGGGAGGAAGAGTTCTAATTTTCCACTGCTGATTACTAGGCATTGGTGCCATGAATTCTAAAAACATAACTTAGAAGTCAGCGAGGGGATCTCACAACACATGCATGATTTCTTTCAAGAAAAAAAGAATTGGCCCCCATTCACTAACATCTGTCCCATGGATTTTTTAGTTTACATTCAGTCAAGTTCATACAAAATTGTATTTTTTGTTAATATTCTGAGGCTGAGGCTGTAATTGAGGCAAAGTTTTCCACGTTGCAACTCTCATCATTCTCATTCACAACATACGAGGTAGGAACTGTAGGTTTGTTCTTAACTTGAATTTGTATGTAAGTTGGCACAATTCCATTATTTAATACATGCAATTAAGACAAATGTTTGTCTCAGCATATTATTAGGTGTCAGTTACTGTATAAAATCCTCAATGTGAGTTAATCACAAACAAAGCAAAAAAAAATCTTTAGAGAGCCTAGAGATTCATTTTGGAGCAAGCTGTACTGAAATGCAGAAAGAAACAACTGTAGGGATTTTCTTGGTCATTAAAGAGTTACAAGAGCTCAGTTCCAGCTGTGTTTAGCAAAAGATTGTTTCTGCAACTCATGCAATCTGCTTCCCCCCCCCATCAAGCTTCAGTCCTGCACACAGTGACTCGGGGACTACCCGCATCACTACATGGGATGTGCAACAGAGATGACATTGGTGCCAATCACATGACCCAAATTGCATCCTATTGTTGCTATTAGGTCCATGACCCCAAGATTTGGGATGGCACTAGGGTGGGGGGTAGAATATTGGCAATTCTGCAGAAACTTTTAAGAGGGGGCTAGTATACTTTATTCCCCCCTCTCACTCTCTTACAGGGTCCTCCCATTATACATAATTCACAAATCATTATTGGTTTTCTAGGGTGGGAACAAAGTAGTAGAAATAGTTTCCTTTCAGGGTGTCTCTCTCTAAATGAAACTAACAGAACCAAAAGATAAATAGAATAAGGGATGAAGGGGGAGGAGTCACCATTCAAACTATTTATGTAACACTTTTCTTTTAAAAGTCTCCTCCCATAAAATGGAATTCACCAATCATTATTTGAATTCTACAAAATAGTGGAGGTTTCCTTTCAGACTGTCTGTTTCTAATTGAAAATACCAGAGCTGTCAGGCAGGTAGCTCTTGGGAGTGAGGGGAAGGAGTCCACACTCTGAATATTTATGTAAAACCTACGTCTCATGAATAAACATTTTATACAAGGCCATCTCATGAGACAGAATTCACAATGTGGTATCTGGCCTTTAAAGGGAGAACAGAGTAGTAGACGTTTCCTTTCAGACTATTTCTCTCCAATTGAAATAACAGAGCCAGAGTGAGCAGGAAGGGTCGCACCTCAAACTATTCATGTAACATGTTTGTAACCAGGCAGGCAAAAATGAGTAGGGAGGAGAGGGAGGAGTTACTGTTCTGACTATTCATGTAACTTTATTGTAACCAGGCAGGCAAAAATGGGAAGTGGGAGGAGTCACAACTCATATGCTCCCATGTAAATTATTTTCTTGAGCTATTGAGCTCTATTAAAACAAAAATTTCGGTTCATTAATACAGATAAGGTAATCAAGAAATAAGGTGAAAAATCTTTTTCTTCTAGAGCCAAGAAAAAGCTAGAGTTTACCTGGATTGGCCTATTAAAAACCTAATGTTGCAGTCTTTTATCAGAGCTTTGGCGTGCTGTCCACCCCTGTAGAGTGTTCGCAGATTTGCCGCCATTGTCCGCCTCTCTCCGGCATTCTCGCATGTCAGGAACTCGTGTTCCGCCGGTTGAACATCACCTGCGCGGCTGCTACAAAACAACATTACAAAACGCCGTCAGATCCTGACCCGTCGTGTTTGGATGTGCGCAGCGGAGGCATCCAGGCAGAGAACAGTTTGTATCGCCGTCCTGACCTTATCAAGCTTTCTGCTTCTCTAACCCAACCGCTCGCCGTCCTCCGATCCTCTGCTGCCCCTTTGTAACGCTCATTATATTTTTTTTCTCCTCTCTTTTGTTACCGAAAGGATTTGATCAACATAAGTATATTCCGCTCAATTGGCAGAAGCTCTGATGATGGTCTGGAAGCTGAATTCTTGGCACAATTTTCACAAAATAAAAAAAAAAAATTATTTTGGAAATCCGGAACATTCTTAAACCTAAAAATGAGACAAACACAGCAACAATACACAAACAATCAATACCTAATACAACACACAAACATTAACAATTGTTACAAGCGTTTTACCAAAATGTTGGATCACGAGGACTGTATGGTAGTGAGGTTGCGGTTTACCGTTTCCTAATGCCATGGTGGCGTCTCCTTGTGGCAGCTCCATAGGAAATGAATAGTGGTGGCAGTGAGCGGTCCTAGTAAATTGTCAGCCGTGAGGAACTGTGCAAGACCAATCTTGAGGCAGTCCTCCGAGACGTTGTTCCTTTTTTTTTTCGACCCTACATACATGCCCAGGGTGATTTACCTCCCCCTGCTGCCTACATAGACTTGATTTGGTGCCACTTTCAAACAATTACTTTTTACAAGTGGTTTCAATACAAAATAAAATAATATATTATAATACAAATGCCTGAAAAAGCCCAGCAGTGTTAGCCTAGTACCACCCCGAGCACCTGGTGTTTGCCAGTAGGTCCTTGGGGGCGGTAAATGCTGCAGTAATATACTAGTCTGAAGCCTTTGTAACAGTACACAAATAATATAATACAATAATAATAATAAATATTATTATTATTATTATTATTATTATTAATAACAATAATAATAATAATAATATTATATTTTTTCAATCTGAATGAGTAAATTTTTGCAAGAACCTACAAATTCTATGCAAGAAGTGTCCCCTTGATATCTGAGCCCAGGACCCACTAATCTAGCCTGACTTTGCATAAGTAACCACCACCCCCTCTTAACACTAAAACCCTCCCCTGAGGCTGCGAAGAGATCATTTTTTTCTGTTCACCTTCCTATCCAATAAAACAAAAAGATCTGAAATGAACTGGAAGGGAAATCATCACCATCCAATGATCAGTTGTGATCAGACGTAGACAGACACATGTCCTATCATGTACAAGGGATGTTGCACAGCCAATCAATCACATCCTGACTTTTAGAAAATGATTAGAACACAATGGCAAAATGTGTGGGGCAATTTGGGGCATCTGACCAATCAATTTCTGATTACAAAATCTATTGATCAATCTATCAAAAGTGAAAACGGGCAGCAGACCCGTCCCTGTGTACCCAGCAATAGAAATCAGCTACAAGTATTTGATAAATATTACCATCATTCACATCACAAGAATGGTTTTCCATTCGATGATTAACCAACAAAAATAAAGGGGCGCCTTGCCCAGTCAACTATTGATCGGCATGCCCAAAAAACAATCGTAAATATGATCATTTTGATTGATTTCTGAACGATTCCTCTCATGGCAGGAAATGTAATGAGCTCTGCACAGCAACCACAACCGATTCAGGTCAGAAATAGAGGGAAAAGCAGAGAAAACCTTTAAATGATTGGTGTTCATCCCAGGGCCCGGAGCGCTCAGGTGGTAGAGCTGTGTTTGCATAGCTGTGATTGCTGAACTCTGCTCGGGCTCACAGCTTGTGCCCGGGGCGATGAGCTTATTAATTATGATAGTGGAGACATGTAGCCTCTGGCTGTATCAATAAGTGATAAGGCCTTGTAAACAGTCTGTAGGAGGATTTTGTTCTGTAGCACGGCGGCCTGAGGTGTAAAGCCTCCATGTAGGGAAAGGATTATAGCGAGAATAAAGAAATGGGCTAAAACAGACTAGGAGAGTGTTATGTATGCATTTATGTATTATGTTCAGAACTAAAAAATACAATACAAATGATAGGAATATGAATAGGCATGATGATTATTTATTACTTCCATCTACGGCCACTAGGGGGAACTCCAGATTCCTTTTATAATGTTTAACTCTAAGCTGCACGGTTGTAACTGCTAGTGCAACCTGGCAAAGGAGATGACCTGATCTAGCTACAGTTTTATACAGGCCCTGCAGTGCACTCTATGTACTTTACACTACTTTGGATACGTTTTGCAGTACACCATTTTGTACTTTACACTAATGAACTGTATCTGGCACACAATTTTCTTCTCTCTGAATATGCTGAATATGCTTTATCCTGTACACATTTTATGACCGGGATCCCTGAATCTCTAATTATTCTGTTCAGTATAAGTCTCCAACCATACCCAGGTGGCGAAACGCGTAGGGATAAAGAGACAATACCGTACAAGACTTTAGAGAATATTGTATAAATAGTATTCTAATACATGTTTATCACAATGTTCTAAGCACAGATGACCTATGTATAGCACAGGATACTAAGAATTATCCGTGAATTAGTAAAGCAAGTTCGAACCCTCTTCTTCTCTTTCATCCAGTATCCACAGTTTTCTACTTACTGGACTCAAGCAGAAGAAGCAGGGTACTGAAATGCTCAACTCTTTATCACTCTTCTCTCTCCCTGTATCAGCATGCTTTTTGTTTTGCATTGATATATTAGACATCTTGTGCTGTACAGACTGTACTTGGACTGCACGAGGCTGGTAACAAGTTGAATTTAAATTCTTATGATATTTGTTTGAAAATGATGTATTATGAATATAGGGTTGCATTATCTGTGCCTTTCATATCCTTCTGGAGATTTAAGATTTATTATACACAAATGGCTGATTGAGTCAGAAAACTAATTTTTCACATTCATCTTTTCTCCTAGTCTGTTTTTTCACATTAGACATACAGGGTTTCAATTTGAGAGAGACAGGCTGATAGCAAACAGCTTTTTCCATTCTCTTTCTGTTTTGTTTAACCTGTCTGCAATTTAAAACCTTTAAATCATTTTTTTCTGAACCTTAAATGTGCAGGTCTTTAGGGAACCCCTGCTTTTATTACTATATTACAGTACATTGATGTGGTGGTCATTGGGAAAAATGAACAGATCATTGGTGGCATTGGTGGCTAACCTGAATGGCCCAAATTGCTCATGGCTCAGGAAAAATCTAGTAACATTGGAGCAACCCTAGGGTTCCCTGGTTGGGAAACACTGCAAGTGTGCTGTCCTAGTAGCTGGCAGCACAAGGTGTCTGGGGCCACTGCCTTAGCTATATACCTGAGAATGCGTAGCCCTAAATCAAAGCATGTGTTCCCAGGTTCACAGCCCCGCCCCCTGTAGCTCCCACTGTTACGGCGCATCATGTGACTAATCTTTAGGCATCTGGCTGCAGCGGATAACATAAAACTCAAATTATTCCATTTTTTCTAGGAAATGTTTGGCCATGGGTGGATTGGTTTTGCAGGGCTCCCAATGTTATTCTTTAATGCCCCTCCCAATATATTGTTACACACCATAACCGTTAAATGCGGAATGGCTGACAGCATAAACATTCCAGCAGTGGAAGACGTTAATTCCCTGGAAACATCACAGGCGGCTTTGCTGAAAACAACTGAGAAAATCCGACAGATGCTCTGTATTTTCTTTCCAGTTTAAGTAGTTTATGACAAACTTGGTAAAACAGAAGTTGGGAGTTTTGTGCATTTCCCAGACAAATAAAATCCGAATGCATGAGCGTAATGGCGGCACGATGAGCTGAGTATGACAACCAGAGAGATAGACAAGGAGATTTTCTCCAGCTACAATTTTCTGCAGACATGGGGCTATACATGTTGGCGGGGGCTGGGGATTATTATACAGAAAAAGTTCTTGTTTTCCAGATTTAAAGAATCCTTTACCCTATACACAGATCACAAGGAGGAGACAAGGCCTGGGAGAAATCTGTATTACTATCTTTATATCCAGCAATGGGATTGTCATTTTTAAATCTCATTAAAGCTAAAATATAGAATATGTATTCAATTAAAAAGTGTTACACTGGTGCTCTAAGAAAGAAGAAAAAAAGAAAAAGGAGGAGAAAATGAAAGAGAAAGGGAGAGGCGATTACTAGGGATGAGCGAGCAAATTTAATAAATTCAGTCTCGCTACGAATTGGGCCGTTCTCGCTTACCAAACATGTGGGCGAAAACGGTCTTTGTACATTCGGCCGATGAGACCGAATTTTTGGGACCTGCAAGACTAATCTGATTGCTTATCCCCTGATTGCTGCTGCAGCCCTGTACTAAGTGTTCCTGGATAGAGTTTCTCCATCCAGGAACACAGTGTGAGTCTCGCTGGCTGCTAATGAATGAATGCAGCGTGGGAAAAATCCTCTGATTTTTCCCACGGCCGCGTTCATTTTTAAATGCAAGCCGCATGACTCACTCTGAGAGGAGGACTATTGCAGCTGCATATTGCAGCTGAAGGAAGCCGTGAGAATCCTCCTCTCTGTAAGAGATCCCTCTGTAAGAGTACATTGCAATGGGAGATGAAGGGAGGAAATGGAAAGGTGTACTGGAAGGGAGGTTAGAAGAGAAGAGTTGAGATGGGAAAGAATAGACAGAAGAGAAAATGAGGGAGAAGAAAAGAAAAGGAAAGCAAAGAAAGGAAAGGGAAGTAAAAGAAAGGAGAGGAAATGAACAGAAAATGTAAAGGAAAGGAAAAAAAAGAGGTTGAAGAATGGATAAAAGGAAGGGGTGCAGAAGGATGAAAATTAAGAAAATATGGGGGTAAAAGGAGGGGGAGAACGAGAAAAGATAAGAGGAATGTGATAAAGAATGAAGAGTAGTAAAGAGGAAAGGGGAAGTGGAGAAACAGGAGAGGGAGTGGAAAAGGGAAGAAAGTAAAAGGTGTAGAGCAGGGGTGTCAAACTCTGGCCCATGGGCCAAATTTGGCCCGCAACGTCCTTTAATTTGGCCCCAATGGAATCCTAAATATGAATTGCAGCTGGCCCGCCACTGCACTGAAACAGCACCGCTACTACAATTCCCGGCATCACTTGCATCAATAGACCAGCGGCCTCTTTGCCTATGCGTGGCCCCGCATTGGACTTTTTATAGACGCGGGGAATTGTAGTAGCAGCGCTATTTCAGTTTCAAGTTTGGCCCACGACTTTGTCTAAGTTCTTAATTTTGACACACTGTGTATTTGAATTTGACCCCCCTGGTGTGGAGGAAGGGAAAAAAAGGAAAAGAAGATGAGAGTTGTGATAGAAGAAAGAATAGGGAGAGGAGGGGATAAAGAAAGAAGAGAGGAGTAGGAAAGTAAAAGTAAAAGGGTAGGAAAGTAAAAGGAAATAAAAAGGGAAAAAAAGAAAAGGAAAAGAAAGTAAAAAGAGGTGAAAGAATGTGTAAAAGAAGGAGAGTGCTGAAAAAAAGGAGACAAAGAAAGTATCGGCATAAAAACAAGGTAAAGAAAATAGATGGATAGATAGATAGATAGATAGATAGATAGATAGATAGATAGATAGATAGATAGATAGATAGATAGATAGATAGATAGGAGGGATAGATAGATAGATAGATAGATAGATAGATAGATAGATAGATAGATAGATAGATAGATAGATAGATAGATAGATAGATAAATAGTATGGCAGAGTTGAATATTTGTAATATACCCAGTGTGATTTCATACATAAATTCCGCCTTCTCTCCTCCTGTCCTTCAGATTTATGTTAAGCCTGCAATGATTCCTTTATTATAATTCTCCCTCTCTTCCATGCCATGCTGAATGACTTCCATTGTATCCTCCATTATGTCATTAATAAGTGAGTCCATTCATTGGAGATGGCTGATTATACTATCTCAGGTACAGGCCGCTCTGGCAGCATCCCACAATTAAGCAATTACAGCAGATTCCGTTGTGTTCTCCTTTGATTTAATTGGCTGTATAGCATTATGGCCGGGCCCTTTTTCTGTATGCAGGTCAGAGGTCGGCCATATTTCTTTATTAGGGGGAATTGTATTGAGAAATTGTTACCTGAGGCTGTACAGGAATAGATCATAGCACTGTTTAAATATGCCATGTAGTTTTATGTAGCACAGGCCAAGAGGGACTGATAGAGAGAACGCTGCATCTTGTATGCTCGTCACATAGCATGCCACCTAGAACCAGAGATATATAAGAGCAGATAGGAGTATATCTTCATACATATCAATTGATTGATAAATATGGGAAAGATAGATGGGCGGATAGCAGGATAGATAGATAGAAGGCTAGATAGATAGATATGGGAGCAATAGATAGAGACCTACAGTAAGTATTATGTTTGTGACCCCATTGGGATATTTTCCATTTTGAGATATTGGTGGTTTTGGTTGTCACCACTACATACCCATTGCCAGACATACTTGCCCTTTCTTACTCTAACTATAACTTTGACCTTTGGCTTGGCCTATAAGCTCTACAAAAAGCCTAGAGTCCCCAACTTAGCTCAGGTAACACCAAGAATCCCAGGGACGTCCCTCAATATTCTAGAATGCAGGGTATAGTTCCATCTTTTATTTTCAGTCTTCCGTTGTGGTCTCAGCCAGCAATAAATGTAGGATTCTCACTTCCTCCGTAGCGGTTGCAAGGAGTGGTGGGAGAAGCAGCTGCGGTGATCTCAGATGTTTAATGGAGACCGCAGAGGTCACCTGCTGGAAGCGCTCACTTGATTTGCTTTCTTGTGCAATTAGCCCGCTGCTCCTGGTGTCATCGAGTCAGCTGTTGGCTCTATAACTTTTTTTTTTCCTTTGGATAGGAATACAGCATTGGTGCCTGAGTTCAGAATCAGCAACAAGATAGGACTGAAGTCTTTAAATATCTCTTGGTGCTGGTTGTTAATTCCGTGGGGTCTGAGGACCAGGGTGCAGAAATCAAAGAAAAATCAAATTGTGCTGTGTAGTCAGAGCTCGGATAGGAGAATTTTTTTTTAAGGTTTCTATTTCTCATAGCTCTTCCCAGCCTATCATTGACCTTTGCCCTTATTTATGAAAGCAAATTTAAACCCAAAAGCAAACACGAGACAAGTTGTGGCTTACCAGTCTGTAGAAGTGCGGACCGCATTTGTTTTCTTTTTGCAACTTTCCTTTCTTTCCTTTACTCTCACCGGAGGAGCAACGTTGGGAACAGTACTAACTAATAACAATGCTGCATGGAAATTCACCAGCTCACCAGCTTTTTAGCAGGATCAGTTGTTTTCAGGGATATATACATTCTCAGGTCTATGGTAGACTGGTTTCAGTAAATGAAGAATGAGAATGTTTGGTGAATTTTAGATTCAGTGCTTTATAAATATGTAATTATAAAAATGTGAATCTTAAGAGTTATGGAAATCTTGGAGAAAAATGTTTATAAAAATCTCCCGTTACTTGATAATGCATCACATTTTGTATAAAGGCTTTTAATACCCAACCCTGATTGGTTGCTCGGGGTGATTACACGTGGCCCTTCCTCGCAAGGCGTTATTAAGTAAGCCCTGAGCGCCGGCTCCTCTATAAGACTTTCCTTCCACCTGTTGGAGGCAGTTAGGGTGAAAGCAATTTTCCACATGCAGAAATACAGCATTAGACTATCACAGGCTTGCCACACTTCAGTAATTTCCTAAAAGAGAGGAGAATGGGAAATAGTGAGGACGACACGGTAATTTCCAAAATACATTTATTTTACATTAGCCGAGAAATATTCAGCATCTCATCTGATGTTCGGCTGCATCTCTCGCTGAGAAGGTGAAGAGTCACGCTGGAAGAAAATCGTTTTATCTATGAAAACATCCAGGGGGCAAGTAAAGAAATTGTATCAGGGCTCAGATGTGCTGCTTGGCCGTATAGGATCATGATAGATCATATGTGAGGGTTGGCCGGATAGGTCAATGTGAGATTGGTACAGTGGTTTGGCCAGATTGGTTTATTTAAGTATGGCAATCTAGGTCCACATGGGACTGTATCTGTGCCCTGGCTACGTAGGTCCATATGGGATTGAAATTATATCTTGTAGGTCCATGTAGGAGCAGATCAGTAGGTTAGCCACATAGGTCCATTCCAGATGTGATCAGCAATAGATCTTGGCCATGAAAAATCAGACTTTGTTCTAGTGATATAAGTTTATAAACCAGACGCAGGCCTAACTAAGGGATCCTGTATGACTCCCAGGGACTGCCACCATGCCAGCTTCTCAGTCACTTTCATTGCAGCAATGGTTATATATTGTGCCAATACCTTTATAGGAAATACATTTGGGGACACCAAAGGCATAGCAAGGCAAAGGCCTTCTTCTTAAGGATCACTCACAGCGTCTTCAAAAAGGGAAATTTCCCACTGGAAGGATGGTGGGAAGGAAGATATCCTAAAAGGTAGGGAATGAAGGGATGAAGAGTGGGTGGTAGAGAAGGAAGAAATGGAAGGACAGTGAGAAGGAAGATGTTCTGAGAGGTAAGGGAGGCAGGTGGGGGGGTGGGTGGTAGAGAAGAAGGTAATGGAAGGACGGTGGGAAGGAAGATGTCCTTAAAGCGAAGGGATAAAGGGAGGGAGGCAGAGAGGGTAAATGGGTTGGTGGGTGGTGGAGAAGAAAGTAATGGAAGGACAGTGGGAGGGAAGATGTCCCAAAATGGAGAAGATGAAGGGAGGGAGGCAGAGTGGGTGAGCGGGTGGGTACGGTGGGAAGGAAGATGTCCTGGAAGGGGAGGAAATGATGAAAGAAAGGAAATATGGAAAGAACAAAAAGAAATAAGGAATGTAGGGAAGGAGGGAGGGATAGGGAGGAAGGGCAATGGATATACCAATCACAAACAAACCTGCAAATGTCAAGCTAAACCCAGAACTTTATTTCATATTAAAGTCTATCTGTATGGGGAATGGAGGAAGGAAGGATGAAAGGAAGCAAGGAAGGGAGGGAAATAGGGAAGAATGAAGGCTTACCATGGACAAACCATACACAAACAATCCTACAGATGTTCTACTAAAACTTTATTTCATATAAAAGTTTATCAGGAAGGGAGGAAGGCCAATCATGGACAGACCTCCTGCAAATGTCCTACTAAGAGTTTATTTCACATTCAAGTCTACCTGCAAGGGGAAGACAGCAGGAAAAGAAGGGTAAAATGGAAGGAAGGCCAAATATAGAGAGAGCAGTCATGACCAGGTAAAACCGGGGCAGGCCAATCATGGACAGGCTAATCATGGACAGGCCAATAATGATCAGGCTACTCAAGGACAGGCTAATCATGGGCAGGCCAATCATGGACAGACCAATCACGCACAGGATAATCATGGACAGGCCAATCCTTGTCAGGCTAATCACGGACCGGCTAATCATGGGCAGGCCAATCACAGACAGACCAATCACAGACAGGCTAATCATGAACAGCCCAATCATG
Source organism: Pyxicephalus adspersus (assembly GCF_032062135.1). Classification (NCBI taxonomy): domain Eukaryota; kingdom Metazoa; phylum Chordata; class Amphibia; order Anura; family Pyxicephalidae; genus Pyxicephalus; species Pyxicephalus adspersus. The sequence continues at coordinate 173,578,400 of NC_092858.1, forward strand.
GTCAGACTAATTATAGACAGGCTAATCATGGGCAGGCCAGCCAATAGCAGTCCAAGACCAGATCCTTGTCTGCCAGTTCATGCAAACTGAAGAAAAAGAAGCCCTACAGATAGAAGGTTGATTTAGGAAATTTGTATTTATTTGCTGTTCTTTTTGTCCTTTAAGCGTTCCCTAGAACAGAAGAGTAATCAAAGGCCACTGAAGGTTTAATAAAGAGTTTTCTTGTTGTTCAGACTGAAGGATGTTAATAAATAGACCCCCAATGAAATATTCTTCCCCCCAGCCAGCCCGGTTAGGTTTTTTTTAATTGCTTTGGTGTTATCTTGACTCATTAGCACGCTGACTGCTGGATTTCGGCTGTTAATTAGATACGTGTTGTTGTAATTAACTGGCTCTTTTATGAAATTCACCTACCACTTAATCCGCTCTAAGTGAGTTCAGGGGAATATTATTTCATCTGCAGTGATTCACAGCTGTGATAGCGAGGAGGAACACAGAGGTGGCTGCAACACCATCAGGACATGAAGGAATTTTCAGCAGCCTTTGAAGAGATGATTAATAAAACACTTCAGTCATCAATATAAGCCGAACAATAAAGGGCAACCCTGTGGGAGTGTTGGGGTCACACATAAAGGGAGCAGAATGACTACAGTTCCACTAGTGGGGTCATAAAACGACTCATTTTATTCCCTGTTTCGGTTTCCTGCTGGTCAACCTATATTCTACTCCCGCTGCATAGGTGGATGTTCGGAGCATTTGTTTTTCTGAGTTCTGTTGTAACTTTCTTTACCAGGCCATGCTGAGCAGCTAAAGTAAAAGCCACAGGGAGTGGGACAAACCCTATAAATCACTGCCGGGGGGTGCTTAGAAGGGTCAGCATTTATTTATATAGCTAAAGCTTTTTATTTTTCCCAAAAGGAAAAAATGATGCTGCAACTGCTTAAAAAGTGTTAGCTGGAGTTGGGTTTAATTTGTTCGTCTAGTTGCAGCCAATGTCCATCAATGACTTCCTTGTCCAGAAAGTTACAATGGCATTACAATGCTGAGGATTTCACCCTTGTGCAGAAAGTGGGAGAAAAACTGATCTACATGCAGAAGCAATAGGCAATACAACTGTTACAGGGGGGATCAGAAAAATAACATCTGATTAGGGATGAACGAGCAAGTTTTTAAAAAAATTTTAAGCGAGAATGGCTGATGTAACTTCGCCAATTGAGCTCGAATAAAAGAAAAAAAAATTCAAAAAAAAGAAAGAGCATCGGCTGCATTTATTGGTAACCTCAGTGTGTGATCCCCCACACTGGAGGTTAAATGGGGACAAGTCTTCCCATTCTCAACCTCTAGTGCCTTCTGATTGGCTGAGGAAAGCTTACTTGTGGGGATACTTGTCCTCATTTAACCTTTTGTGCCGGGGATTGCAAACAGGATTCCCAGGGCTGCAAGAATGATTGCAGCTCTGAGAATCCACTGCAATCCCAGGACACTGGAGGTAATTAACCTCTAGTGCCCCGGGGATCGCAAACAGGAGGATTCCCAGGGAATCCTGGGAATCCCCTGTAAATCCTCCTGTTATATTTTGCTCAGTCTTCCTATGGTTTCGCGAAATTGGTTCGCCAAAATTTTATGGAACCATTGGAAGTTCAAGGAAATTTTCATCCCTATATCTGATATGTTCATGATACAAGCAAACTGCATCGCATGTGTGCTGAAGTGCAGGCTGCTATTGCATTGCACCAATGCATCTCACAGAGTATCTTATGCTCCTATGTATTGTGATACCATTAACATTTTACAAAATAATACCATCACCCGCTGTGTATTCAAAATTATAGATGGCACCAATGCAGAACCCTACTCCTCCATGTTGCTAGGACCATAGAGAGCTAGGCAGGATGGTATCCATATGTGCCAAATAATCTGTGATGCACCCCAGCAGCCTGATACAATAATGATTGAATAGTTAGTACTAATAATATAATTATTGTTACTGTCAGAAAGCCTCATTTTTGGATCTGGACCCAATTGGAAATGAAGTGATTGCAGGAGCACTCATAACCATAAATAAAAACTTGACCAGGATTATGAAAGTCTTGCAATAAATTAAAAAATACTAAACAAGGACAGTCATTGCACAGGATTATTCTTTTAATCCACGGCTAAATGGATCAATCCACAAATTGCTCCAGTCAATTGAATCTGATTTCTTTCGGTGCCTGATCACAACACAAATAAGGAGTGTACCAGTTTAAGTCAATCCACCGATCAATACATTCATTTGTCTTAGTATTGTAATCCGTTACCGGATACGCCAAGTTTACCTATATACCACATTTTTTTTCCATTTGTCCATACGTGTGTTTATACAGCTAGGTGAAATACGAAACTACCATTAGAATCCCGGGCTTGTTTACTAGATATCTGAGTAAAACCTTTTTTATCGATTTTCTGTCTGCATGTTCATCATATATCTGATATTTTTTTCAGAAAGCCCGAGCTGTCAGTCAGATGGATCTTACTTCAATTGAATCAACACTTTGACGTGTGCAGGAAAAAAAAATCTAAAATGATCATTGGCAGTGTATCTCTAACACATCAAAAGGGTCATGCAATGCTCTTTGGATAGACTGGCAAAGATTTACATTTTATGACATCACTAGGAAGCTTGCCTTCTTCCTATGCCACCGGGGGAAGTGGTTTTGACTCCAAATGGTTCCCAAATGGATAGATTTTGCTTTGCTTCCTGTCCAGCAAAAGCAGTGAGATGAATCCACCCAGAAAACAATAAAACACTATAACCCAGTGTTTCCAGGAATGGAGGGACCCCTGAAATAACTTTCAGGTCATCAGTGATCCCCTTCTATAATTACTATATCCACAGATATCAGTGGGTCAGTGGGACATATTTTTCACAGTGATGGCCTTTAGGAAGAATGTCACCCTTACAGATAGCCAAAAAGATTATAGGTGTCAGTTAAACTGACCTGAAAGGCACAAATTGCTCATTGCTCAAGGAACCCTTAGGGCCCTGATTAAGAAATGTTGTTCTAACCCTTAAATTCCTAAACATAATCAACATCTTCATCCTAAATTGGGCTTTAAACCCACTAAAAACCCTAAATCTATACATATTCTTGCATATAAATATGTGTGACCTCTGATGTCCTCTAAAACACTGAAATTTAATCATAAGTATTATTATTTGTTAATCCACTGAACACGTTCATATCCAAACAATTGCCGTAATACCTTTTACGTAATTCTTCTTCGGACAGAAGAAGGACAGACCAGACCGAGTATATCAATACACAATCCTTCCATCAGGACCGCCGCGTGATTTTTTTTTTCTAGTAAATCCTTTAATCTTTACCAAAATAGCTTCATAATAGGATCATGAATCATTGATTGACCTCTGTGTTCCCCAACACCCCCATGGGCCACGGCAGAAACTTGGAAAAATTGCATATTGTAAAATAGATAGCTGGGCCGTATTACTCATTAAAGCAAGCTCGGGAATGACTGGTGTTTTCTTTTGTCCAAAAATAAATTCAATTTTTTCTTGTGCAGATTAGAATGCTTTTGTTACTTTGCAGTTGATATAACCAGACTTTGTGATAGCACTGTAGAACATATCTGAATATCCAAGATAGATCATGGCCAAAGAGATAGATAAATATACAGATAGATCCTGGCTGCAGGATCTATAGAAGCTCTTGATCTTGGCTCTGTTCCAGTAAGTTATGGGAATGCTGCATTGGTGCAAGTGGTTTTTAAGTGGTGCAATTGCGTTAAATACCAGCAGATGGTTTGAGTGCTTGCCTACAATGACCAATATTGGCCACAAGAGTGGACAAATGCCACCAAGTGTGCCACCTTTCAGGATAGGGAGTAAAAATTGCCAGTTCTCCTACCAACACTGGCAGCCATCTCTACTACTCCACCATGCACCTTCTGTAGATGTTCAATGACTGTAAATGGAATATCTCTGTCCTGCATTGCCATATCAAACAGTTCCTGTAATTTTTTATAGCTAATGGTACTTATTTACTAGTATTATAAATTATTTGCCTTCTCTTCTTGTTTGAATGTCAGCTATCTGATTTTTGGCTTTTTGGTTGCAACACTGAGCATGCCATGCCAAGAATTCTTGATGTTTGTAGACTTCACTCTTCCTTAATGATTGTAATGATCAGCAGGAACCAACAGGACCAAAATTCAGGATATAAGAGGGTAATTGAAAATCAAAGCTCCCCCTTGGGGTTCTTTCAGAACGCCAATACTTTCTAAGAATTCAAGCCAAGATAGATATAAATAACACTCCTGACTCCCCCCACTATTCTTTATCTTAAAGAAACCAGAAAGCCATTCACTAAACAAGTTTAAAGTATTTGTACATCTTATTTCCTCTACTAATCAAAAAAAATAAGGGTCATTTAATTTTAAATTTGCAGCTGTTTTGGGATATGTAGACATTATTAGTGTAGTATACAAAAACCATGAATTAGTACGGCTTGAGGACCAAAGAGAAAGTATAACCAGACCATGCTTTAAAATGAATGAAAGCTGAATGATAGAAGCCATGGCAATCGTCTTTTTTTGATAATTTACGCCAATTAACACACCCAGCTCTTGTAAGGAAATGAAATAATATTCTTAGTTTAAAGGAAAAGTAAACCTTTACTAAAGCAATCTCTAATGTGGCCCCCTTCCCAGGTCTTTGGAGTTATATACCATGACCCCATATCTTTTACCAGTCTTTCTCAACCTTTTCATCTCAGAGGAAACCTTTTAAGTATTTGCAGGTCTTGGAGAACCCATGCTGAAACCAATTTATTGAGTATCGGTGGCAATAACTCCTCTTACATTATTGGTCATCTGGAACAATTTTCCCTTTACAGTAGTGGTCTCAAAGCCACCCTTTCAGATAAAACGATTGCTGGTGTCATGCTGCTAGATCTGAAATGTGGCATTGGCTCAGGAACTAACTAAGCAGACACCAGCAAATGGAAATCTTCCATCCACAGCTCAAGGAACCCCTAACAACCTCTGGAGGACAGTTGGAGTTTCACAGAACCCTGGTTGGGAATGGCTGTCTCAGATGTTAGAAAGTATCATCAGTCTTTTACTGGACCACCATTATCTTTTAGTCCTGGACAGTCCAGGCATTGAATCACTGCTATTTATTAATCTATGCCTATTGTTCCAGAAAGAAAGCAAACCATTGCTGCCTCTATTACTAAAATTGTATCTACCTTTTAGGGCCCTTTACACTATTGTACTAATGTTTTTGTATACAGTATCATGTATATGCATGTTGCAAGTTGTTGCTAGTCATTCTCAATGGCACTCCAATTGGCACCTATTGTCGATACGCCAAAAAACCACACACCCACCCCCACACTATCACACAACGGTAGGTGTGAGTGGTTGAAATACAAAAAGAAGGTGAAGCATTACAGAAACGAGGCAAATATTTTGTTGAATTCTAAAAATAGGTAAAAAGGAGTAGCAATGGGTTAACTGTGAAAGGAAGAGGAACTTATCTAATATACAGAGATACAGTAAATTATTACCACTCAAACCAGTGTTTTTCAATCAGGGTTCCTTTAAAGGTTGCTAGGAGTTTCTTGAGCAATGAGCAATTTGTGACTCTCAGGTAAGTTTAATGATCTTTTTGGCTATCTGTAAGGGTGACATTCTTCCCATTGGCCATCAAGGTACGTAATTCTTCCCAATGACCACCATGCTAATTTACTGTGATCTGTGGATATAGTAAATATAAAAGGGGTTCCCTGAAGACCTGAAAGTTATTTTAAGGGTTCCCCACATTGTATAAAGGTTGAGAAAAGACAGTTTTACAGCTGATCATTTCACACATTGTTAAGCTAATGCTGCATACCTGAACTAAGGTTAGATTCTCACCCAAGATGATCACAAATGGTCTCCATCATGAGAATTTGGTGTTGGTATAGAGCTCCAGACCAAATTATAGTGCCGGAGGTTGATGAGTAAAAGAAACAACCTTGGCTTCTTATAGTACTATAGAGAATTTAGGACAACAGAACTGGTCTTGCTGATATATTGATTCTGCAGCTGTTGTTAAACAGGATGCTTGTGGAGGACGTGATTGGGTTTAGTTAGCTGCTGTAGGAGCCAAAGGATGAATTACAGGTGCTCGAGTATTGACTGCAGTACATATTGGTGATTAAATATTACACATGTTAATAAATGGCTTTTGCCTTGCTGTGTTATTTAACTAGAAATCAATATTGTCAAGAAACACTATTGATTAATCTAATATGGAATCCTGCCAGGTCCTACAGCTTCCTGAAGAAGACCCAACCTAACCAAAACCTAGACGCTCCTAAGGTTTTTTTCTTAAATAAAGTAAAATGATGTGTAAACTACACTTTGCTTTTTACCTTGTTGAATAAGCTAAAATGAATGCTTAGCATACACTTAAACCAGTGTTTCCAGGAATTGAAGAACCCCTTGAAATAATATTCAAGTCTTCGGGGAAACCCCTGCTATAAAGTCTATAATGGCTAAGAGGTTATTGGGAGCAATGCTCCTACATTGCTGGCTAGTGGGAAGGCCGCAACTCTACAGATCATTGATATAAGTGGTAACTGACCTGAGAGTCACAAACTGCTCATAGCCCAAAATCTCTGCAAGAACCCTTGGATTCCATTGAACCCTAGTTGGGAAACACTCTATTGACCCTTAGGGCTTAATTTATTAAAGCTCTCCAAGGCTGGGGAGAATACTCTTTCATTTGTGAAGATGGTTGACTCAGCAATCCTGGAATGGATTTTCTGAAAGTCATTAGCTTTTTGTTAGCAAATGTTTACAATTCTGGACCAGATCCATTCCAGGTTTGCTGGATCACCCAGCTTCACTGATAAAAGTGTACCCGTTGATCTTGCCTGATCTCTGATCTTTGTCACTTCCTGGTGTATAAAATGGACTAAAAATGTCATCTTCTTTCCTATCTATCATGTGTAAACAACAATCTCCCGTAATAGTGAGAAGGACAACATGTAGCCCAAATCAGGAGAACAGCCTTGTTCGACAGCTAAGACATCCTTTGGTTTTTCTGTACTCTGACATTAAATTTAATGAGAAGGATTAGGGCTGGAAGAAAGTTTTTTTTTTTTTTCTACTGTTCATTCTAATTGCATCCTAGTTGCACTCAATTCATCCTATGGTCTTCAAAAATGGTGGGTGGTTCAAGTGACAACTTACACGACACCAATTAAGTATTCCAAAAAAGTAGAAATTTACCATCACTCCAGAAACTTCTGTTTAGTGTGAACTAGAACATATTGGATAAGAAAAGTTTCCTGAGTACTTGTGACTTCCTACATTTTCTAGAATAAAAATCTATCACTGGAAAGTATTATAGTCTGGTCAATACTTTATGAGAAAAAGAAGAATTCTCTTTTATCCATTTCACCTTTATAAAATGATGGCAGGTACCAGACCTATGTGTGGATATTATGAAGAAAGCCAATGGTGTATACATCGGGTAGCTCTCCTATTGGCTTATGGACTGCTTCTGGCTAAATGTTGGTTCCTTGTGCTGCTTCCTCCTTGTTCTATCTGAGTTCTGCTATACAATGAGACTAATAGAGGCTGATAAAAAGCCAAATTTTATGTTCATTCAATTCATTCAACAAATTTTGAAGCTTTGCTTAAAATGCAAAAATACAGGGCAGCACTGTCAGGTGGTGCCTGGAAAAAGGGAACTGTCAGCCCGTGTTCTGACCTACACAGAATTAGTGTTATATGTAAAATAATGATAACTCCAACACCTGAGTCTGCAAAGGACTGATAAAAAATGCCAAAGTAAGCATCAATGCCAATCAAGCAGAGTCCTCTGAATCAAATTGAATATAATTTTTTTTTGTGTTTGATTGGAGTGTCCCTTTAAACTCCCCTACCCCTCCTTATAGAGTGCCATCAAAGATCCATACATTGCTCATTAACTACGTGAACATTCCACTTCACTAAAATCCAGAATCTCTTCCCTGCCTTTCTTGTTCCTAAGAGCGGCACTTAGCAAAATGTGAAACTAAGCGATCCCACTCATCAGGAATGGAAAAACACTTGAGCGATGCAAGGCGCATAGAAGAACAGGGCCGTAGCATTTTAATTCTCGTCTCTGAATACATTTTATACCTCCTTCCCTTGAAGAACCATTACCAGATTGACACAAAGATCAAATACTTAATGGGCAATGACTAAAACCATATTTCTGAAGAGCTCGGAAGGAGAAGAGGGAGTAACCCTTTAAATGTGCTCAGCAATCAGGATTCTTCCTACTTGAATGAAAATTCCTTCTTTACAGATGAACGAAAATGAAAGGTTTATAGATAAATTGTGCATGCTCATAGATTGTATTCGGTTTTTTTGGTGTTTAGTGTTTTTGGTTTTCAAGGTCAATATAGGGTTTGGTTTTGTGGGATCACCTCTGCTTCCGGTGCTGTATGACTGGGGTTGGGAGTAAGCATGAAGACAGTGTTTAGACTTCCTTCTATGTGTATGGATGTACTCCCTTTTATCATTCTCACCTCTCTGTCTCTCTTTTTCTCTCTTTCTTCTTTTCCCTTCTTCCTTTCATCTTCCTCCTTCTTTTTGCTCTCCCCACACACACTGTTCCCAATCTTCCTCTCCCCCGTCTCTCTTTCTGCATCATTCTTTATTCGCATTTCTTTTTTCTCCGTTCCATTTTCCACCACCACCTCCGGCTCTCTCCTTCTTTCTTTCCATTCCTCCTTCTCTTTAATTTTCCTCCCTTCTGTCCCCCCTCAAATTTCTTCTTTCTACCCTGATTTTTGTCTATTTATTTCTGTATCTGCTCCCTCTCTTTTCCTCCTTCTCTTCTTCTTCTCTTTCCCTTTCTCTTGTTTTCTTCCCCTCCTTCCCCTTCTTCTTCTTTTTCGTCTTCTTCCTCCCTGCTTTGTTTCCTTCTCTCTATTTCCTTATCCTAACTTTCTTTCATTCTCTTCTTTTTTACCCTTTTTGACTTTCTTGTCCTCCTTTCTTTCATTCTTTTCCCTCTCTCTCTTCTTGTTTTCCTTATTTCTCTTTTTTACTTTTTCCTATTTTTCTTCTTTCTTTTCCTTATTTCTCTCATTATAGTTACATAGTTAGTTCATGTTCAACCACTAGGGAAATAAACATATTCCAGGTATAAAACCCTATAGACATAGTTGATCCAGAGAAAAGCAAAAAAAAACCCTGGTACAATTTGCTCCAACAGAGGAAAAAACTCCTTCTTGATTCCATGAGAAAATTGGATGTTCCCTGGGTCAACAGTCTCTGTTATCTTTACTTTATATCTTTAATCCCCAGTTATATTCTGTGCTGCTAGAAAAGCATCCAGCTTTTTCTTAAAGCAATCTCTTGTAGTTGCTGAAACTACTTCCTGAGGAGCCGATTCCACATTTTCACAAACCTTACAGTGAAGAATCCCTTCCTTATCCGGAGCTTAAACTTCTTTTCCTCCAGACACAAAGAGCGCCCCCTTGTGCTTTGCAAAGTTAATAGTTGGGAAGAGAGTTCTTATATGGACCATTTATTTTCCTTCTTATTTCTTCTTTCTTTGTCTCTCTTCTTTTGTTTTTGCCCCTTTGTATTTCTTTCTCCTCTTTGTCTCCTCTTTCTCTCATTACCTTGTTCTCTCTCTGGCCCCTTTCTCATTCTCTCTCCCCTTCTCGTCAGTACTTATCTTCATCTCTCTCTTGTCTTCCCTCTCTTTTACCCTATTTGGCCATTTCAGCAGCCAGTGGCCATGTTAGGTGAGTGCCTTATCATCTCAATGAGCTTCTTATAGTGGAATTAGACAAAAAAAAATCTGTTATGTTTGACATTTTTACACATTCCATACAGACCAATAAAGCAAATCATTTCTTGTATTGAAAAGAAACTTACCTGGAGATTTCACCATAAACAGCACTTCCTATTGCAGGGTGAAAACAATAAGCCCCCATCTCTCTAGCAGAAGCTGAATGATGAACAGATACAATAATGTGCTTTATCATAATTGCTTCAAAGGTTCTTTGTTTTTTTTTTTGTTTTTTACGACAATACCCTGTATGTAGTCAAAGAGGAGTTCTACCTTAATGACTAAGATTTTTTGTACCCAGCTATCCATATCCAAAGGCATAATGCGTCAGTAACAAATGCTAACATAAGCTCATTCACACTTTACAAGTGAAGTCTAATCTATACATCTTCATATATTAACCCCACTTACACCCAGTCCATTAATCACATGTTCATGCAGCAATCTTACAATAGACGCCGAGTCTTCCTGTGGGGACTTAATGGGCCGAATTAATCAAGCAACTGCGCTTTAACATATGGCTGATGCAGCTCTGAATCCAACGCACATCCCCAGGCTCTGGTTACCTATAGATGAACAAAGGCATATGTAAATCAAATGCAACCCAAAAATATCACCTTGCATTCTAAATACCTGGGCTTATAGTAATATATTTAAATCATTATTCAATTTACTAAACAGGAAAAAGACTTCTTGTACCCTAAGGCAATCAGATAATTCCTCGGACAAGATTCTTCCAGATGGTATTGTTGATAACCCTATAAATTGAAAGAAGATCTATACTGAGGGATTATGAAAGCTTCTACTGCTGACCTGGTTCTATAATATGCAGCTTGCCTGGCTGATGTTCTGATCCTTTGCCATTGCTTTTCCAATCCTGAACCCAGAATGAGTACGCAGCTCAGGTATTCAGGTAATGGATGCCCAACTTTCTGAATGCTTGTTTGTTTTCAGTGTGTGACTGCAACTGATGAAGCCAAAAGATCAGCATTACATCCAGGCAATTAGCCTTCTCTACAATGAGCCCAGCAATGACAGGTCCTCTTTTAGAAAGCATTTAATTCTATTCCTAAATATTCTTTATTTGTAGGATCTCATATTTCATATTTCCTTTCCTTTTTATTTCTTTTTTTCTTCTCTTCCTTACCTTTCCTTCTCTTTTCCTTTCCCTTTCCTTATCCTTTCCTTTACGTTTTCTTTCCCTTTCCTTCTCCTTTCCTTTCCTTTCCTTTCCTTCTCTTTTCCTTTTACCTTCTCCTTTGCTTTACTTTTCTTTTTCTTTCCTTCTTCTTTCTTTTTATTCTCTTTTCCTTTTCTTCTCCTTTCCTTTCCCTTTCCTTCTCCTTTCCCTTTACCTTCTTTTTTCCTTTACCTTTTCATTTGCTTTCCTTTTCCTTTCCTTCCATTCTCTTTTTTTCCCTTCTCCTTTCCTTTCCTTTCCTTTCCCTATCCTTCTCTTTTCCTTTCCCTTACCTTCTACTTTCCTTTCCTTCTCTTTCCCTTTACCTTCTCCTTTGCTTTACTCTTGTTTTCCTTTCCTTCTCCTTTCTTTTCCTTCTCTTTTCCTTTCCTTTTCCTTTCCTTTCCTTCTCCTTTCCCTTTACCTTCTTTTTTCCTTTACCTTCTCATTTGATTTCCTTTTCCTTTCCTTCTCCTTTCCTTTCCTTTCCTTCTCTTTTCCCTTCCCTTTCCTTCTATTTCCTTTCCTTCTCCTTTCGCTTTTCCTTCTTTTTTTCCCTTACCTTTTCATTTGCTTCCCTTTTTCCATTCCTTCTCTTTTCCTTTCCCTTCCGTTTCCTTTTCTATTCCTTTCCCTTCCCTTTCCTTTTCCTTTCATTTCCTTTCCCTTCTCCTTTCCTTTCCTTTCCTTTCCTTTCCTTTCCCTATCCTTCTCTTTTCCTTTACCTTCTCCTTTGCTTTACTTTTCTTTTCCTTTCCTTCTCCTTTCTTTTCCTTCTCTTTTCCTTTCCTTCTCCTTTCCCTTTACCTTCTGTTTTCCTTTACCTTCTCATTTGCTTTCCTTTACCTTTCCTTCTCCTTTCCTTTCCTTTCCTTTCCTTCTCTTTTCCTTTCCCTTTCCTTTCCTTTCCTTTCCTTCTCCTTTCCTTCCCTTCTCTTTTCCTTTCCTTTTCTTTTCTTCTCATTTCCTTTTCTTTTCTTCTCATTTCCTTTCTTTTCCTTTTCTTTCCATCAATCTTATTCCATCATTCGATTCTTCCATCTGTATCTTGTTCACTCAGGTACATATATATATAAATATATATATAGGAGTCATTTATTTGAATGTAATGTAAAAGAAGTAATAACATGCAATAGAATCCTGGAGGAATATCTATACATAGAGAGAAGATGTATTAACTAAAATGGAAGATAAAACACAGAACACCTACAGGTGCCCCCCCCCCCCCCCCCCCCTTACGCCCATGAAAATAATAGTTAATTGCTGTAGAATTCAATGTAATTGCATTTTCCTGTAGATCACTTTCATAGACACGCCGTTCTGGCACTTTCTCAGATGTTAAAAGGCCAAATGATTCACCTATTAATGTGCTGACACTCGGAGAAGCTTCTCATGCAGTCAAAGTTTCCTTTTTAGTACTCAGAGATGTAAGTGATAAAAGGGAGGCCAGGTCTATATGGGAGGGGGTGGACAGTAGAAAATGAGGTCATACAGTCAGAAGTAATTATCAGCCAACACTGAAAACTCTAATATCATGTCTAGGGGATGCAGAAAGCTTACAGAAACTCGATTTTATATCAAAGGAATCTGAACTGGTTTCTGTTGTGATCTGTGTCCCCGCTAAAGCCATATCTCCTCAATTTTTGTACCAAACCCTAGGCTGCACCCACCATAGTTCAGGGTCTTGGCATTATTCTACCACCTTGGGTATATACACATACCACAACCCAAGAGAAAGCAGGACATTTGTCATTTTGATTGGGAAGGGGCTCCATACCTAACATTGGCCCTCAACACCACCACATTTGCCTTCAAAGACCCTCGTACCCACCAAGCTGCTATGAGATAGTCAACCCCAAAAATAACCAATATACCCAAAACCAGTGTGGTTTCTCAGGTCGGTTTACCTGACCCCAATGATCTTTTTGGCTATCTGTAAGGGTGACATTCTTCCCAATAGCCAATAGGAGGAATTCTCCACACTGACAACCATACCAATATACTGTGAGTGTAAGGCCCTGGTCAGCCCCAGTACTCACCAGACATCAGTCCCCCAATCTAATGTCCCAATCTTCACCTATAGCAGCCCCCGCTCAGCTTCGGGAGACTGGTTGCATTTCCCAGCACTCGGTTGCCCCCAGGATTTGGTGTACAAGGGATGGTGTCTGGGGAAGGGCCAGCACCAGACCAGGAGCCCAGAAATAAACAGTACAGAACTTACCAGAAAATCCAAAGTCAAATACGGATGATCAGTCCACCGAACGAGGTACAAAGGAATAGGCACAAGCAGAGTCGGGGTCACGGGCAGAGGTCGGTCCATGCTGAGTAGAAGCGAGATGTCAGGAACAGGCAAGGGTCAGTAACAGAAAAACACCTAAGAAACTCTTTAGCACAGATAAGCCTAGGTAACACTATAACGGGCACAGAAGACAGGAAGCAGAGAGGCTATAAAGTGCCAGCAGCCAATGAGAGCATGGGATTGCTCGGGAAACACTCAGCTGCAACACACACACAGCTGCAACTCAGCTCCAACTCCACTCAGCTATGCAGCTTCAGTGCAGGGGATGCCAAAAGGGAAAACACAGCTACAGGGAAACATGAATGCTGCAACCCTCTAAGCACTTATCCTAAAATCCCTGTGCTACTGCGAGTGCAGCCGCCAGAGGGAATAGGCCAAGTTCCCTGGGATTGAAGGCCCAGATAGCGCTTCCTAACAGTAAGCTGTGTAAAAAAGATCAATGGTCCCAAATCTAGTAGGCTAAAGTCTTTATCCAGCATGGGATAACTTTTGACAGATCGTAGCAAAAATACCTCCCCATGATCATACTTTTACAACCCTTCTGTTGCTAAATGACTACCAGTCAGTTGAGTGCTGGCACCTTAGATCCCTAATGGCCCAACATACCTCCCAATTCAGTGAATTAAGCCTTACATATTGTACAGGCCTTACTTCAATTTGTATCTTCATTATCAGCCTGGAGATTAGCTGCAAAGGAACAAGAAGGCCCTTGATTACATGAAATGAGACGCGTTTCGCACCCTAGGTGCTTCCATTCAGCTGGAATTCAGTTCTACATTGTGAGGATTTGTTGTAACACAGACTAAATGTTCCCATTTCCTACTAAACAATTCGCTAAAAATTTCTAATGAAGAAACGGTAAACATCTTTAACAGTTTGTGAAAGCTTTGAAGTTTGTTTTTTTTTAAACTTTATCGAAAATTTAATCCGAAACCTGGCTTCCAACCAGGAAGGCGCACAATTGCATAATTAATTTTTTGTATACCTCCTTTGGCTAATCGCTGATAAAAAGCTTAATTCTATTAACAAGGCGACTTGACAAATTGCATAGCTCAACGGAACCGTTTAGAAATTAATTACGCATTTTGAGGCATTAGATCGGATAAACACGAAAAGGCGCGGACAGTGCGGGAAAGGAGCCTACATGGGGATTATGGATACATCCTGGTCTGGGAACAATGACTAGGGGAGCGATAAGGAAGCCTACAACGAGGGTTAATGGGGGTGGGAGGGGAGTTGTGTTCAGGTCGAGACGGGGCTTGTAAATACGAAACTCGGGGAAAGTAATTAAATGTTTAGAGCAAAAAAAAAAATTATCGTGTTGATGGTTTCAAAGCTTTCACAGCTTGATATGTTTATACTCATTCACTGGGTTTAGACAGAATTTAGGAAAGACGTTGGGTTGTATAGAAATAGGATAATGTCATAGAATGGAGGTGAATGGAAATTGACAAATATAAACTTTTAAAATTGTTACAGCGACCTTAAAGCGTAACGCCATTTATCACATTCACTATCAGGTCAATACCTTTAGTTTAAAGAACATGAGCCAGATTTGGGAGCTCCAGTGCATTATGGGAAGTGAGTGGTTGCACCCAGCACAGCTATGTAACAGCACCGATATGTTTCTTGCTGGGCAGCAGACCTGAAACTACTTCAGCCAGCAGGTCAGATATTACCCAAGCGTGAGGCAAGTTAGGATTCCCATGAGCAGAGCCATATGTTCCCCATTGCGTTAAATATAGGTCTTGCATCACCCTCAGGATACAGAGGGCTCCACTATCATTCTCAACTGGCAATGGAATAATTAATATTAAAATAAAAGGGCCTATATATATATATATATATATATATATATATACACACACGGTTTATATATATTTATACATAATTGTACCAAGTATAAACTTAAAAATAAGTTTAATAAATAATTAAGTTTAATAAAGCTTATAAAAATAAGCTTTGAGGAATAAACTTCCTGCAAACACTCCTGCAATTTATATTACAATATGGTCCAACCCGAATGGTGTCATACTTTAAATTATATCAGGGGGCAAGTTCATACAACTGACCAGGGCTGGGAAGAGGGTCTACATGAATAAGCCCTCTAGTTATAATTGGCTAGTAGAAAAACCTAAATTTGTCTTGGTGTTGGACTCCTGAAACAACAGCCTTTAGACTAGAAGAGCGAGGGGCCAGCATTCTGAACCAATTCAATTCTAATACACTACAGGGGGAAGAATAGCAGAACAGCAATGAGATGAGTCAGCAGCAGTTGCTGCGTTGTTGCCATTATAACGAAGGCCTGCGGAAAGGCAAAACGCGTAAGAGGTAGTTCTTATGCATACTACTTCTGTGACCTTTTCACGCAACACAACATTTATATAGCAGTGCTTGTAATTAAGTTTTACTTGAAACATGGTTACTGCTTCTTCACTGTCCAATCAAGACTGCCTTCAGAATTTTCTGGTCCCTATTCTATGTCTAAAAGTTTCAGCATTGCAAAAGTCAAGCTCATTTGATTGGAGCCCGGTACAAAAATACCCCTTGTTTCCCCCAATGGTGGCCCTGAGGCTAGGGCTGTGCAGAAATAGAGATCAATGAGCTAGCTGTAGCAGGTTAGTGTACCTGTATCAGAAGTATCATGAATGGGAAAAAAACTTTTCCCCACTCACTTTATGATCTAGGCCATATGTGAACATAGTGCTTCCCCGGCACACTTGTGTAGGGATGCCCTTTTGTACAAGCCCTGCCTCCCTGTATCCCGCAATTATTTGTTTGTATAATGAATGCACTATGGAGGATGAAGGTAGTTTGCTTTACTGTCCCAGCTACTTTTCAAATGTATGGGGCAACAAATGAGTAAAGGAGGAATGATATCAATAAAGACCCTTCTGATTCCACTTACCATTACCTACCCCAAAGAGTTTTCTTGTTTGTAAATGCTGAGAATGGCTCCTGCAGGCTTCTTACCCACCTGCGCCCAGACTCAGGCCCACATGTGTCATACCGCATTATTTCCCCCTGTGTTATCTCATTATATTGTTTATTTTACCAGCAGGATAATTACATCTGTAATGCATATTCAGCCATTGTCCTAGCCAATACAAGAGAATCCAAGCAATGCATTCATTGGAATAATCTCCCTGCTCTTAGCTTGGGGTGTCCCAGTCTAGGAAGGACAGGCAGCCATGTGGAAAGACGATCGGTTTTGCTTGCTGATTCTCATTTTTGTAGGTGTTGCTGGCAGCGAAATGTGCGTAGGTCGTGTCACCGGTTTATTGAAGAAGCTCATTGAGCCGTTGACGGAAGCCGGGAGATTCAGTATAATTTTGCTATCCTAACCATATCCACTAGAGAGATTCATAATTCAATAACAATCCATAGTTGCCCAAGGGAATGATAAAGAATATGAAAAGCATCACATGGGCACAGAAGCGAGCTTGGCGCAAAAAATGGCAGCATCAGAAAACATCAAAAATCAAAGCAATGAAAAAAAATGTAATAAAATAATAATAATAATATAATGGGAGTCTTAAGAACCCCATGTTATGCATTTTACTGCAATGAAAGAGATATGCTGATAGGAGGAGGGAATAACAGCGCGATGAGCTCATCAGTCTTCTACTTCTCTTCTCACTTCCAATCACAGGATGGGGGAAGGACAAGACCTGTAAGTGTTATATAACTGCAGCAGAAAAAACATTGAATCCCCTAAGGCCTGCTTTGCATACCAGATCATTGTAAATTTGGACAGAAGTATAAATTATTTCGCATTTAATCTATAAAGCTGTTCACCTTGATTGCAGGGTTGTAGATGGAACTTATTATATCCGAAGCCCCCTTTAGTAGATAGGATACACTGGCTAAATTCTGAAAACAAAAATCATGTTGTGAAGACAACGTGACAAATAAAGGAATTAAAAGAAAAGAACGATGTTTGGAGGCTGTCATCCGGGAGTGACTGGCAGCCTTGTACATTGGCACGACTCGGTCCGCCCCACCCGCCTGCCTTCATCGGGGATTCTGCAGTGCAATTTAAAGCTCATTTTCTCTTTCTTGTTTTAAGCTCAAAACCTGATGAAGCATGGCCACCACTGACAGCAAACAAAACAGGAAAAAATTAAAGCCTTCGAAAAATCTATAACAATATTAAAGATTTTCAGGCAAGCGGCGAGACGTGCCCATCCGGACTCTGGTGTTTTCTTTCCTTCTGATTAGAGAGGGGAGCGTGCCATGTTCTGGAGAAAAGCTGAATATTAGATTTACCATTGTCTCTGTCAGGGAATGGAGGTCAATTATGGCAGGCAACGCAATAGCCCAAAGAAGAGCGTGTATAAAGGAAAACTCCAAACCCGGTCTCAGAAGGGGGTCTCACAACAGAGCCAAATGTGCAGAAAAGTCTTAAGCTGCGTACACACTTCAGATTTTTCTCGCCCGATAATCGGCATCGGCCAGATATCGGGGGAGAATCTGGCGTGTGTACAGTCGGCGTCGTTCATCGTCCGTGGATCCGTCCTGGCGGATCCACGAACGATGAACGACGAGCGATCCTAATGCAAGGGAAGGGGGAGAGCGCGCAGCAGGGTGCCGCTCCGTCGCTCTCCCCCTCCCCTCTCCATAGAGCAGAACGGTGCTGTATATACAGCACCGTTCATGCATCGTGTAGTCCTTTGTTGTTGGAAAGGATCGTGAAAGATCCTTTCCAACTACAAAAATTGCACGTGTGTATGCAGCTTTACAATGTGAAGATAAATATTGTAAATTGGATCCCCGGTCTGTTCACAGGGCAGTGCGCTCCTCAGGTACTAAAGGTACAGGATGTGCTATCCTCAGATTAAACAAAAATCTTCCTTACTTTCCCTGACTGAGCCAAATATTCCTTCATTTGTATCTCACACATTCCCCCTCCCAGGCACTGCAGATAACAATGGGAGGGGTTTGAAGCTGTCAATCCAAAGAGCAATGGGACAGACTAAGTGTGACCAAGTGCTGATTGACAAGTCACGCCCTTGTAACCTAACTCATCTTGTAAAGCAAGACAGAATTGTTGCAAGAGGGAGCAACAACTTGTTGGAACTCTAATAGCAGTGATCTCTAACAGCTTCTTGTGATCCTACAAGTGACAAGCAATGGGTGAGGGCTGGGACCCCGCTTACTATGTCTGTGGTTGTAGACCAGTGTTTCTCAACCAGAGTTCCTCCAGAGGTTGTTGTGGGTTCCTTGAGCAATGAACAATTTGTGCCTCTCAGCAAAGCAGAACAAAATGCAACTCCA
Source organism: Pyxicephalus adspersus (assembly GCF_032062135.1). Classification (NCBI taxonomy): domain Eukaryota; kingdom Metazoa; phylum Chordata; class Amphibia; order Anura; family Pyxicephalidae; genus Pyxicephalus; species Pyxicephalus adspersus. The sequence continues at coordinate 173,597,003 of NC_092858.1, forward strand.
GTTTTGTAGTTGTAATGCTTCAATTATTACTTAGCGATGCTCATGGCTACTGAGACCCACCATGGAGCTGTAAGGCCTTCTGAAGAGTTTAGGTATTTGACCTTCTCCCGTCCATTCTTCTAACATTTTACTTTAAAAAGTTTGCTGCTTCCAAGTCTAGTCCACCATTGCCAGGGAACATAAGTGATTGGCTTACTTGATTGGCCTACCAACAAGTAATGGGTGAGGGCTGGGAGCCTCCTGTGCTCTTAGACTATCTCCTATGGTACCACCTCCTCTATTACATTTCTTGACCATATCCTGGATCAGACCTCAGCCTGATTTGGGTCCCTGAAACCCAACCAGAGACCAGATCAGGGGTTACATGACTTTATGGTTACATGCCATTACATGATGGCATCTCTAAGGTGACATCTCAGCCCAGCAGGTATCTGATTTGGGACATTGAAGCTGTAGTGGTTCCATCAGCAATCAGTAAATGATCAGCTATGGCCAACAAGTCTCTTAGGCCTACTTGGCCAACAAAGTTTAGACCTACTTCTCAGGACTGGTGTGTACTCACATGATTGGTCATGTCTAGTCAGTCCATTGAAGTCCAAGTAAGGACAACCCCAGGAGTTTGCCATCCAGTTTGGTTTCAATCATGGCAGCACCCGTTCTTCTATCCCTTTACCAAATCCTGACCATCCGCTGGCATCCACCCTTGTCATGCCAGCACCTGGCCCTATCTTATTAGCTTCTTAACGTTCCTCTTAATTCTTTTTCAAATAATTACCATTTTTGTGACATTTATAAAATTATGTGTTTTTTTTTCTATTTTATTTTTAATAAGCTCCTTAAAATCAGCAGCTCATTAGCATAATCTTCTTCTTCGCTCAGCCGCTTCTAATTAAAATCATTCATCTGTGCTGGCTGGGCCCTCCTTCCTCGTTCCCCGCTATTCATTCCCAAATCTTCGCTCTGCTCTTTGTTCACATCACAGGCCCGTCTTCCCAGCGCAGAAATAAAGGTGTGCGCTTTCTCCTCGCCCTTTGATGTACTTCGGTGAGTCTTCACAGAAACTCAATTAGACATTCTGTTCCAAGAGAAGAAAACGAGAGGTTTTAGAAAATATTTTTGTTTTTTTTTAATTGTGATGATCTGATATTAAAATTTGGGGCTTCGAAAATTAAAGATCTATTTGATATACATCTAACTTTAAATGGACATTGAAGAAGAAATTAACAATAGAAGATAAATATGTTGGAAAAAATCAGAATTCAAGTAATCCTGGAAAATAAAAGGGAAAAGTTTATTTTTTTTTGTTCTTCTGTCACTGGCCCTGATTTATTAAAGACCTCCAAGGAGGGAGAGGATTAGGCATCGCTGCAAATTCGTCCGTTTTCGCTTACCGAAATTGTAAGCGAGAATGGCCAGTGTAAATTTGCTGATAAAGATCGAATTTAAAAAAACAAAAATATTTAAAAAAAAAAAAAAGTTTGCGGCCTGTGCTGATCAATGAATGTTAAATGGGGCCGATCAAGCCAATCAGGGAGCACTAGAGGTTTTGAATGGGGAGACTTGTCTCTATTTAACCTCCAGTGCCAGGGATCACAAACAGGATTCCCAGAGATGCAAGAATGATTGCAGCCCTGAGAATCCACTGCGATTACTGCGAACCTCTAGTGCTGGGGATCTTCTCAATGAATGCCACATTCATTGAGAACAGTGTGCGATCCACGACACTGGAGGTTAAATAACCTCTAGTGCCCCGGGAATCGCAAACAGGAGGATTCCCAGGCAATCCTGTGGATCCTCCTAATATAATTGCCTCGATCTTCTGATCGGTTCGCCGAAAAAGTTCAAGGAAATTTTAGTGAGAATGCCAGAGCCATTCTTGCTCCCACCTAGAGAGGATACACTTTCTCTGGTCAAGCTGGGTGATCCTGCAAACCTGATCTATTAAAACTGATCTGGTCCAGAATTGAAAACATTTCCTAACTAATAGCTAATGATTTTCAGAATTCCTTTCAGGTTTGCTGGATTACCCAGCTTCACTGATAAAAGCGTATCCTCTCCAGACTTGGAGAGCCTTTATAAATCAAGGCCACTGTGCTTTGTTAGCAATCGTCATTTGACCTAAATAAAAATCTCCTGCAGGCTCCTGTAGCCACTTCACCTGCAGTATGCCATTTCTTGCATCAGGTTTCCTTTGGGTGACAACAGCAGATCATAACTGTGTAATGTGTTGAAACTGCCAATCAGAAGCCCATGGTGACAAGACTAATCAGCGTAAATAAAGAAATGCACTGAATTTTGCCACCCTATAAAAGACTGAAAAAGGACATTTATGGAAAGATCTAGGTACAACAAAAGTAACTAACTAAAAAAAATCATACTTACCTTTACTTCTGCAGGTCACTTGATCCTTTTGGAGCTTTCCTGGATCGGGTCCTGGAATTCTCCTCGTCCCAGCGCTCAGGAAGTGCTGGGTGCCACTACCTTCTTCTTCACTGGGCAGGTGACGGCATTTTTTTCCTATGCAGGAAAAACTTTTTTTGTCTACTCTCGGGCATGAGCAGAAGGAGCAGCCAGGTGTCCACTGGAATGTGTGACGTGTATCCCAGGAAGTTCTGTGCTCCCATTTTCTCTTTGCTTCCGCAGCAGTAAAGACAGAAAGAAATGGACTTCACTTTTCTTTCTTATAAAAAATGGTTTTATACTAAAAAAAGGGGTTGTCTACCTTTTTATGTAAAGTAAAAATTTGGGTGATAATTTTGCTTTAATATTTTAAAGCAGAACTAAACCTTTTTTATATTTCCCTGTTCCCATTCCATTTCAAGCACCACAATCCTCTTTCTTTCCGATCTTTGGCCCTCATTGGCCAGGCTGGGATGACCTAACTCCCACCCAAGAAGTTCTTTCATTCCTGGTAACTGCTATATGTCCTCTCTTGCAGTGTTACCAATCATAATAATCATCTAGAACAGCCATTTTCAGCCAGGGTTCCATGGAACTCAGTCTACGTAATGCCAGGTTCCATGCCATTTGGCAGAGCCAGTAGTATGGCACCAGTGATCTTTTTACAAGGGTAAAATTTTGCCCAACACTGTAAAGGGAAATTTCCTCTAATTATCACCATAATGGGGGCAATTTTCCCAATAACCTCCAATGAAATCATTATTTTAGGGGTTACATGAGAACCAAAGTTTAATACAAAAGGTAATAGCTTGGTAAAGCTGATCTATAAGATGAATATCTTTCCATAGATCTTCTCCACTTTATGAAATAATTTCTGGGTGAATGACGCGGATCATTTATCGACAGCCATTAATGTATTGCACTGATCGCGGCTCTCAGGATCTAAACTCCTGCAATTATTCGTCAAACAAAACTGCCAGAATTTTTTTTTTCTTTTTTGGTAAATTAAACTAATTTTGCGTTGAGGCAGAAGGAACAAGCGGCGCCCTGTTATTGTCTTGTCTCTCTTCTGTCACCGAACGGCAGCCAGGAGAGAAGGTGGGCTGCGAGGAAATATACTGCCAGATAAATTGCTGTGAAATTAAAGCCGGCTTGTCATATTTAAGGACGGCGACACTTTTACTGGGAGAAACGTTCGCCATGGACACTTGGAGATATGGAAGACGCTCTGTTCAATCTCGTGTTTGTTTTTTTGGAGTTGAAGTGGACCTGTCATTAAAACTCACACTTGGCATAGATCAGCAGTGGACATGTCAGCCTTACCAAATCACATTAATATTTTGAGCAAAGAAAAAGTGCAGCAAATAAAAGCTGCTGCTAATATCTGGTATAAAAGTGAATGCCTAGGCAAGGATCATGTGATCTCTGGCTGCCAGAAGCATTGTAGGTGTTACATATTTCTAAATATTGTCTAATGTGGATCAGTAGGGCATTGCTCAGAACTTGTGGCAGAAAGATATATATATATATATAGTATATATATATATATATATATATATATATATATGTAGTATAAAGTATAATATGCAAATATCAGCCGTTTTTAGAAATTTGTGTATAGCCACACCGCCCATTAAAATACAAAAATGGTCTCGTAAGCACCTCACCATTACTTCCCCTTTATATTCTCTTCCATTCTGTATCACCATAATTTGAATAATGTCATTGAACCTGCTTCCTTTGAACCCTCTTTGGATGCACCAATCACCATAGGAGTAAAATAACCCTGCACATCATGTGACCAACAAAACACAATCTAACTGGTTAAATATGTAAGTTATTAAAAAGAGGCTTTACAATAAGCAAACTATTGAAATAGCCAAAAAAAGTCTACTTTTGGCACTTAAAGGACATAACAATCAAACAGTTAAAAATACAAAAAAAGAAAGAAGACAGAATACACTATACAAGCCATTGAAAATACAAAAAAATAAAACTATTGTTATAAACAATACAAAGTCCCAGCCTGGGTCTACTATGTCACCTTCATTTTTATTTCATGGACAGCTTGGGCCAAGGACCTGCCTGGGTATTGCACCCAGTAGATATCATAATGAATCCGTTCCCATGAGATAACACTCAATGCAGAAAGCAGAATGCACACCCAAAGGGTTTTCTGATGCCCCTTTTATCCTCAGTCCTAGACAGAACACCTTCTACTCTCTGCTTTATACCCAATACATATTAAAGCCCTGCAGACTTTAGCAGTTTGTGATCTCCAGTGATTACATAAGTGCAGTGCAATTCAGAAATCGTCACTTTAAGCACTAAAGATTGAGCTGATATAAACAATGCAATTTACAAATTATTTCTGTATACACTGGTGCCGATTCTTCAGATTAACATCAGAGCCGATTTTTAAGTTTCTCATCACTGGCTATAAACCTTGGCTCAAAAGTTTATTATTATAAATGACTTAAAGGTAAATCTAAGTTAAGTGTTTAAGGTGTAGAAATAATTTACCAGTCTGGGCTTTCATTTTTTTAATTGTCTCTGCATAGTAAAGGCCCCATCCTGAGCCATTCTCCATCTTGGCACCTTCCTCCCTGACCTTGCATTAAATCCCGAGCCCCCGACTGTACCTACCGATTGAGCTTCCCCTATTTAAAAATCCAGCGCTGCTGCAGGCTCTATTTAAATAGTGCACAAGTGTGCAGGAATATTAAAAAGGTCACTCCTGCCGAGTACAACTATCTAATAGATCTCTACAAGTTCTGTGCTCACTCAACCCTCTCTATCAAAATGTCAGCGGGACTTGGCTGCTGCCTAAAGTCTGCCGAAGAATGGGAGTGCTGAACGAGACAGCTCGCTCTCATAAGGTCAAGGGAATGGTATACCTGCGGCAGATCGGTATACGAGCTTCTTTGACTAGGAATGTGCTAATTGGTTACATGCAAGTCATTTAAAATACATGTAAACCTAATCAGGGAAATCTATTAGAAGCTTTAACACGTGAATGCCATTCCAAAGTCATTTGCAAAATATTAAATCTGCAAGACCACTTGGTGATTCTGCCATGAATGTTCTGAAAACTTTCTGTTATGGGGTGACAACGTTCTGTCCCTGTGTTGTCACTGTGTCACATGACCTTCCCACTAATTCTAGCTGTTTCCATGGTCAGTATGGAGGTCCATGGTTGTCACTATTGAGAAACTCCACACAACTGGAGTCAGGGTCAGACTGGGGCCTTGTTCCTGGCACAGGGGCCAACCAGAGGCCAAAAAATGAATAAATTAAGGGGTTTATTAAAAGGGTTCATGAGAGTTTTTTTCAGGTCTTCCTGCTTGGCAAGTTAGCAGGTTTCGTTACCAGTTTCCAAAATTCTTTTCGGATCTTGGGTTATGAGATGGGGCAAGCACCGTGCAGACAATTTGCTTTGCCCAGGATCAGATCTGTACCAGGTTGTGGACACAACATAACAGATGGCAGCTGAATACCTTAAAGCGTTAATTAAAGGGAGAATCTTGCAGAACCAGGATCCCTTTCTTCTCCTACAAATATTTGCCACAGCTCTTTGCTGAACCAACCTGTTATCCCCACATACCTGGACATATCCCTAAACACAGGACCTTATTCTAGGAAACCTTATCTCATGTTACCCTGAGGAAGTCTAAGTAAGCGAAACGCGTTAGGATTTGAGACTAACATCTTTCCTACAATATTCCCAAAACACTGAATACCCCTGTATGGGGTCATGGATAAATACTTGTTAGGAGCCTTGTGTCTAGTACTTTAGTCTCACTACAACTCCAAATAATTCTATGGGGTACAGACCACAACAGTTCTAACTTTGGCCATATAGGTAGGTGTGATGGCCACAACCCGCTGGTCAAGTGGTGCAAAACCTGGGCAAAGCAAATTGTCCTCACTGTTCTTGGCCCATCCTGAGACCCCTGGATGATCAGGAAAGGGTTTGGGAAACACACCTCAATACCTCAATAAATCCTGAAAGAACATTTTATTTTTTTGCTGGTCCCCTGACCTAGGAGAGGGTAATGCAGATTATGAATTCACCACTGAATTGTCTTGTAATGCAATTCCCATCCTCTCCCCTTTTATGCGGAAAACCGAAAGAATTCCATTAGGACATGACTACAATTACAATGCGATCAGGGGAAGGAAGCAACGCTCGGACTTGATGAGAGCTGATTAAAATAGAGCAGCTATTCCACATCTGACTTAATTAACTCCAAGGGAAAACGATTCTCTCACCAAAAAAATAATAAAACTCTTCTTGGTCTGCCAGGACACAAAGCATCATGGGAGCTTTCAAAGTTTCAGCTTAGTTCCAGATTCGAGGGAAGCTGAGTTCTCCAGGGTCCGGCGTACAGCTGTAGAAATAACGTCAGCTTTTGTTCTGACATTAAACGCAACAATTTTTTTCTTCATTTTGTCTCATGTAGCATTAGTCATCTATGCTTGTGTGGGGTTATTTGATGATGCTGTAAAATATTACACGAGAGAGAATATAAATGTATAAATATAAATGTAAGAGGATTTGTACATTAGGAAAAACTGAACGTGAGTGAAGCGCTTGAGAGGTGGGTTGGACCTCTGCGGTGAGACCATTGCATCCGCACATAGAGTAAGTGTCCTTCTCAGCAGCATGCTGGCAAGGGGAAGGCTAATCTACTCAGGCTGTGGCTGCTTTATAAACTTCTCTTTAAAGAAGACTTGTATCCTAAAGGTGGAAAAGGCGCCAGTAGTCAGATTCATTATTGCAGTAGGTAAACTACTCCATGTTTCTAAATTGAAGGGACTTGGAAGGACTGTCCCTCTTCATACCTCCCAACTGCCCCTGATTTGGAGGGACTGTCCCTCTTCATACCTCCCAACTGCCCCTGATTTGGAGGGACTGTCCCTCTTCATACCTCCCAACTGCCCCTGGTTTGTAAGGACTACTCCTCTCCATACCTCCCAACTACCCCTTATTTGGAAGGACTGTCCCTCCTCATACCTCCCAACTGCCCCTGATTTGGAGGGACTGTTCCTCTTCATACCTCCATACTGCCCCTGATTTGGAGGGACTGTGCCTCTTCATATCTCCCAACTGCCCCTGATTTGTAAGGACTACTCCTCTCCATACCTCCCAACTGCCCCTGATTTGTAAGGACTATTCCTCTCCATACCTCCCAACTGCCCCCAATTTGGAAGGACTGTCCCTCTTCATACCTCCCAGCTGTCTCTGATTTGAAGGGACTTCTTTTTCTAAAAAAATAAACTTACCTACCTTTTTACAATTATTTGCCTATGCTCACCTTTCCTTGCTCGGCACCAACACCTTCACCTGGTCCTCTTCTGGTTTGACCACCTGGACTGACATTACTCCCATGCACACGCGGTCATCATTTGCGCAGGTACGCCAGGATTGTACACATGTGCAGCTCAATGTACATTATAGAGAGAATTCAGCACAGGCAAGTTTCTATTATTGCAGAAAAGACACAACGCCTATCCCTTCTCCATTAACGAACCCACCTGCTCCATTTTTTTTTTCACTTTTAGGTTTGAATATAAATCTCTGCCATTAACTGAAGCTCCCATTAGACTCCACACAGCAGTTTCCAGCAGAGTGCTCCTTTAAATGGACAATGTTTACTTAGCTTCCTATCAATGTTATATTCAAGTCATAATAGCGAGCGTCATGTTTAAACAGAACCGGCGCCGCTTGTCGACTCGTAGCTGAAAGATATTGAAAATTCTTCATTAAGTCGGTTTGTATTTCACAAGGGAGTTGGCGATGAGCATGTTATAGGAATAACTAATAGCGATGGCAGATCAGCCGCATACATTACCACCGGACGACCGCCATGATTCGCGCTCCGCTCATTAACCAAACTCCAGATCGCTTCCGCCGTACTGGATACTTGGCCGACCCCCCGACCCGGTCCTCACCCCCAATCCTGAAAACCTTTCCACGCTGTCACTTTGTTCCGACACTTTTACCAAAGTTCAGTCATCTACCATCTAATGCATTTACTGTACTGGTAATTAATGCCTTTAGCTTTGTAATTAAAAGAAAAAAAAAAAACCTGGTTTGCTTTTATACTGGCGGGTGATAAAGCAGCAAGCAAGAATTAATTAAAGCGAGATGAATTGCCTTCAGTTAAACAGAAAGGAGGGGGAGGGGAAAGGAGGGATGGAGGGATGTAGATTATTAACGACAGAAGAGAAGTAAGAAGAAGCGGGGAGAGAAGAACAGATAACAGAAAATACATCAGGATTATTATGGGACCGCCAATGAAATGTGCCAGAGGTCCGTTATCGGTCTGCAGATTTCCTGTTTTATTGCAAGGTAATGGCAGCCGGACATATATGACTTATATATATATATCTGCTAATAAATGGGAGAGGTCAGGCTTGTAGTGACTCCATAGTGGAGGATGGGGGTGATGAGAGAATAATAGAGTTCAGCCAATGCTGTGTCACTGCCCCGCCTCCTGCTCTTCGGTAACACCCACAAGGAGCCTGAAAGCCCACCAGATCCTTACCCTGCTACCTATCAAAGTTCTAAGAATTTGGAGGGACTGTCCCTCTGCATACCCCCCAAATGCCTCTGATTTGGAGGGTCTGTTCCTCTTTATACCTCCCAACTGCCCCTGATTTGAAAGAAACTGTCCCTCTTCATACCTCCCAACTGCCTCTGATTTGGAGGGATTGTTCCTCATTCTACCTCTCAGCTGCCCCTGATTTGGAGCGACTGTCCCTCTTCATACCTCCCAAATGCCCCTGATTTGGAGTACCTGTCCCTCTTCATACCTCCCAACTGTCTCCTATTTAGAGGGACTGCCCCTCTTCATACCTCCCAACTGCCCCTGATTTTGGAGCGACTGTCCCTCTTTATTCCTCCCAACTGCCCCTGATTTGGAGGAACTGTCCCTCTTCAACTCTTCTAACTGTCTCTTATTTGAAGGGACTGTCCCTCTTCATACCTCGCAACTGCCCCTAATTTGGAAGAAACTGTCCCTCTTCATTCCCCCAACTGCTCCTGATTTGGAGGGACTGTCCCTATTCATACCCTCCACCTGCCCCTAATTTCGAGGGACTGTTCCTCATTTTACCTCCCTGCTGTCCCTATTTTTTAAGGACTGTCCCTTGAATTGGAGGGACTGTTCTTCTTCCTACCTGCCCAACCTTATTCCTTAACTTACCTTAACCTATCATTTTTTAAGGTCTGGGCGTGGCAGTGTGTGGCACATGCCTACTTACCTTGATTTACATTGTATCCCTCTCCCCTCTCCCCATGTGTTAGGTGGAATGGCTGCACTCTATGACTGGCCATGTAATTGATAACTAGCGCTGGGCCTACGCGCCCCGTCTTGTCTTGCTGCAAAGATGGTAATAATAATTTTATTATTAATAATGATTTTTGGCTGCACTATGCACGTCACTGTTTATATTTTGGATTCGGCACGCCGCCTTATTCTGCATTAGCTGCGGCTAGTGCAGAGGGGCAATTTTTAAAATCTGTTGCCCTGTGTGTTATGCACGGAGCACTTATTATTTAAATGTTTTTTTATGTTTTGTCACTGTCACTGGTGTGGTATTTGTGTGCCACTTTTTGATGGAGGGTGCTATTCCCTTATGGGATGGCCCTGAAGTCTTGGAGAGTGCCTTGGCCTAAAAACCAGGCGCTCTCCCTTAGTGGGAGTCTCTCTTCGGGAGAGCTCCCAGCTTAGTATCTTGTGGGACCTGCATGGGCGGGTCCCAGAGAGAAAAGGCCCCTCTCTGGCCTCGGTCAGGGGGGCATGTGTGTCCATCCCGGCTTCGGCTGGGTGGGCTTAGTATCCAGCCCTCGTCTGGAGCTTTGCTTCAGAGGGTTTGGAGAAAAAGGGTGGCCCTTCCTCTTTTGAGGAGGGATTACCAAATAGTACCCCAGTGCACGTTTTTTGTGTGGTGTTTCACTTTTTTACCGTCACGGGGTGTGTTTTAGCACGGATCGCGAGATTCGATAAAAAAAAAAGATGGTAATAATAATAATTATTAGGATACAATCGGTAACATTCAGATGCCGGCTGTGGCCCCCGGCTGAAGGAGAAGTCTTCGGAAAGACTGATATAAGCAGGAGGAGGGGGAACGTAAAATATCTTTGTGTTCCGTTGTGTCCCGACTGGATTCGAAGTCCCATTATTGTGACTTATTGAATATTAGCAGGCAGTGGGATGGTAATAGAAGGCGGATTTATCGGCATTTCCTTTATGGTTGTGTGGCGATGTTGTTGGCCTGTGAAAGTTTTATTGGCTCATGATTGTATTTTATAAAACTTTGTGCAAATGAAGGAGAAGTGCATGATGGGTGATTCCTTGTATGGAACCCACTGGGTCAGATTGGGTAAACTTTATATACAGAGAGCCAGGTAAGTCTGCAAGTCCCATTGTTCTAGAAATAGGAACTCCGGGTTATTTCACTGCCTTTTATCAGCATTATGGGAACCCCTATTCATTGTATCCCCCTTGAGTTATTTGGGGACCCCTATCCACCCTATTTCCTATTATCATTAACCAGGGAGCCCCTTTTCATTCCATTCCTTTTATTCAGTAACCTGGGAACCCATGTGCACCCCAATACCTTTAGCTGGTGATCTGGAAACCCCCTCCAACCCATTACACTTCACTATATTACATCACTTGTCTAGGAACCCTGTCCACTCCGGTCCAATTTTTATGGTTTGGGAACTCCAGTCCACTTGTTCTGGGAACCCCTATCCTTGCCTCCCTTTTGCTACCAATTTCTGGCTCGGTCCAAGGGTGACAACACTCACCGTGCTGCATTTATGCAGAGGCAGCGTTGTCACCCCAAGGTAGAAAGAGTGTTGGAATCTCACAGCACCTCCCAATGATAATCCATCATCAGTGTTGGATAAACTCCTAAAATCTAGCAATATGATTTATTATGATGAAGTTCAATGCCGAAACATCCAAAAAGAAAATCTAATCGTAAATCATAATTGGTGACACAGAGGAGGAATCTGGCAGGCCGAGCCTCCCGCTATCATCCTCCCATTGTTGGCGCAGATGAGTGGCACCTGGGAGACAAGCAGGCCACAGGCAGGAAGAAAGGTGACCATTGTCAGGGCCCGGGGACACAGGATTCCAGCGTTCATATGCAAATGAGGAAATGATGATAACAAAGTGTCACTGTCAGCCTGAGACTGTCCCAGGCCTGACACTGCGGGAGACCGCCGCACCTCTGCTCACCATCACCACAGAGAATTAAAAAAACAGTCAACCCGGTTGCTAAAATCTAAAAAAAAGCATTAACGTGATGATTTGTTAAAAAATAAAAAAATCAACAGGGTGACAACGCACTGTCATTGTCCTCCTACGTTGTCACCCTTTCAGATGTACTGGCACACAGACATGATCTGCCGTTGTCACCATCAGAAACCCAAACCTTAAAAATGCCTTGAAGCCTGCAAAGTACACAGGAGGGCTCTACATTTCTGGCAGGATCCAAAGTTTTATTTTTTTGCACTTATGTACATACAAAACCTAGTGGTGTATTAGGTAGACGTACCGGGGGCAAAGAAATGAATTGCTGGGGTTTATGTACACAATTTTGCCAAATCATCAATACAATATATTTTTAAAAATTTTACTAAAACTGCCTGATTTTTGCCAAAATGTTTAAAAAATCAAAATCCCCAAATTTTCTCCTATAATAGTAAAAGCCAAAAATATTCATAAACCAATAGGAAAGCAGCTTTTCTGGAAGAAAACCATTGCACAGGCAAACTGACTCCGCCTTCATTTACCAAAGCCCTTCCCACACCTTTCACATGATTCCCAGGACCGCCCACTTAGACCAGAGCTCCGCCTGCCCTGCTTAGGCTGTTACAGCGCCATGTGTCAGCAGGGGGCACCAGAGTTGATCAGCTCACATTCAGAACCACAGACTTCTTGTTGTTACTCTCAGCTCCTCCCACACATTTCACATGACACCCAGCCCTGCCCACTTTGAGGTAAGCTCCGCCTGCTTACCTCAGGGTGTTACAGCTCCATGTGTCAGCAGGGGGCGCCAGAGTTGATCAGTTCACATTAATGACCACAAACGCCTTGTTGTTACATTCAGCCCCTCCCGCCATGAAACGCACATTAAAAATGGGGTCACATCACAGACGGGGAAGACGGATCAACATCCCACTCGGCTTTCATTTTAAATTAGAAAGATAAATATGCAAATTGATAGTGAAAATGGTAATAAATGTAATTAAAATATGTTATTTTCCATTTCGCTGCTTGAGGGGAGGAAAGAAAAAAAATTAATTGTTAGAAAAAAGAATGTGTTTAGCATAAGGAAGAACAACCGCCATTGCATAAAGCGCAAGACGAAAGCTTGGAGGATGGGGAAAGGATGAAAAGAGGGAACGGTGACACCAGACGATGGGGACGTAATTCATGTCAATTGAGGAAATTCTGGGAGTCAGGAGATGATTAGAAATGACACTGTTATCATTTAATACTTGAACACAGTTAGCAATATTTCCTGGTATTTTTATTACCCTTACTCCCCAGAAGGACGACACCATCTTTGTTCAGGCATTATCCAGGGTCACCATCAGACTAATAAACTCATTTAATCAAAGCATGTGAATGGGGCATAAAAGGGGAATCCCAAGTGACTAACAAAAATAACTCGCTGCTTATGTTTATGGAAATAAAGGCTCAATACATTCAAAACGTTTTTTCTTTTTCCACAATCTCACCAACATGTTTCACAGTTCTTCCCACAAGACAAGGAGGGGCTCCTTGCTGTGCAGTACCCCATCCCAGCCTAGGGTGGTGCAAAAGAGCTCCAGACAGGAAACAGCCAGGAGAACCAAGATGGTTCATTCTCAGTACAATGAGTGCAGGTGGACACTAAGGGATGAATTTGATTCACTCCAATACATTTGCTCAACGTTCACCCTTTTTTCCAAGATTTGATTTTCCACATTCCGCATTTTTTCTCACCCACTTCAATATTTTGCTATTGATATTAACATTAAACCAACATCTATATTTTATTGGAAAACTATTTCTCTGTACAATTCATTCTATTTAATATTCAGCAAGTTTAGATTTATTCTGAAATTCCAACATTCACCTATTTTTCACACACCTTTCAACCTATTCCCTGGACACCAGGGGGCAAATTATGTTTTCAAGTGTTGATTGAGGGCTCATAGGGGTGTATATAAAGCAATGAATCTGATATTCACTGAAATATTCCCTGGTGGAGAATCTTCAAGCTTCATGTGTTTCAATAGCAATAATTGATTCCCCACCAGGGAATGTTTCAGTGAACATATTTTCACCCAAGATTTACCTACTTTTTACCAACATTTCCCATATTGGATTTGATTAGAAAAAATAGTAAATTTAAAAGTAAAAGAGGAATCCCACCTGACAATGAGCCCCGGAGAAGACCGAACGGCGTAACATTGCGAGCTGCTCCATTCACTCCTCCCCCCTGTGCCGGCGGTGAAACCGGTGTTTGGATGATTATGTGAAGTACACGGCGTTCCACTAATCTCCTATTCTTGTTCCACATTGTGTTTTCCTTGATCCTGTCTGATTTTATTTATTTACGGCTCCTCTTACACTTGTGATTTATTTGCTTTTCTGCGTTGCATAAATAACCTGTCACTTCTTTGTCTTCATTTCGGTGAAATATTTCTCTGGCTGCTTCCAAAGATTTTAATTATTGAGGCCGGGTGTGACATCGGCAACATAAATATGAAAATTGCTATTTTTGATTTTTGTTGTTTTTCTGATACATTTTGAGACTTCTAGTAAAAATAATATGTGGATGGCTATTTTAAAAGGGGAGTGGCCAATCTAATTATTTAACTCCTCCCACACACACTCATGTGACCCATCCTAGGGCACGGTAATGTGGCACAATGACATGTGTTGCAGTAAAGGATAACCGTACATAAAAATATCACATATTCATTGCATGCAAACATATCTAAGAAATGCAAGTGGCGCCCCAATCTAGAATATCCCATTGGGAAAATGTTCTTGCCATGGTCCCGGCACCAACTCCTATGGAAACTGGAGTCGTAAGTATATATGATGCCCCACCCACTAGGATCTGGAGCAAGAATTGAGTTATCTAAAAAGGCAGCCCATTCATTTAAATAGGCTGCCAATGCATTGAAATAGACCAAATATATATTTTTTTTTCAGACGTAGCATGGTCATGTGATTTTAATGTGGAGTTGTTGCTTAAGTGCGTTGGGTGCCATTAAAAAAAAGTAACATGGTATGTTGGCCTGTTGGCTTTAGGGTTAGTTTGGAGATTTGGGTTGTGAAGTAGGTAGACTTTTACAGCCAGGACAGAAGTTCCCAATATGGGTGCCATTGATTCCAGACAACCAAATTGAAAAAAATAAAGGCTGGCATTTTAGGTGGAAGTTTCTTGACAGCCAATCAGAGCTCCTCTGATAGCGACTTGACAATTTGATTGCTTCTTGAATCTTGATACCCTCTGATTGGTTCTCCCAACTGTTCATCAGGCTGACATAGCCTCAGGATTAGCTCTGTCCCTCATTCGCTCTCCACATGGAAAGACACTCCTCTTACTCCGCCTCTCTAACTCCGGCCCCTGCGGAACACATAGAGCAGTATTCGTTCCAATAGCACATGGCCTGGTGGTCTTTCTGATGCAGTAGCAGCCCTGGAAAGTGCTAAGAGCCTGAAAGTCACAAATCTAATTCTCCAGACTGACAAAACTAATAAATCAATCCAAGAAATTCATTGGGCATAATTTGGTGGCTCTCAGTTCCTAAGATTTCCTACGTATTGATCTTGGCTTAGGTTTTCCTTAAAGAAAGAATCTAAGGGCACCATGAACCGTGTTTCGGGTTAATTTGAGGTATTAGCGGCTAGTTTGTGGATTAGATTTATGGATTATTTCAGTCCAGGGGTTAGGTTAAGGATTTGAGGTTAAGGACTCTCTGAGGGAGCCTCAGATAGACGTAAATCTCAACAGGGGTTCAAATCTTTCCACTTTAAAGGGTTCAAAGGGATCCAAGGTCACGATAAACATTTCCTTCATATTCAAGGACCAGAAAAGAAGCCGGGGGGAGGGGGTCATTGGATGTACATGGCAAAATTATGTTGTTCTCGGGATTTAGAACAATGCTAAGCAGATACAAACACATTGAAACCACACAAAAAATACACAATAATATTGTTTAATATTATTAAATAAATGAATTCATATTTTCAACCTATCAAAGCCCTGTCATGTGCTTTGATTCATGTAGCAAATTGATCAATGGCCATCAGGCCACGCCCCCGAGGAGTTAACGTGTCTTCTCCCTAATTTCCTCCTCTCTTTAAATAATTACAAATTTTGAAAGGAAAACTTTTTGAGGATTGAACCTAACAGCAAAACAAGCATGCCTAACTTTTCTAACTCTCATTGGGTATAGTGAAATTCTATTCAGTATGCTAGATTTTTGTAATGTCTATATTGAAAAAAGAATGTCAAAATTTTTATTTTTTTCTCTGAGATCATTTGAAGAATGAAACATGACCAATTCTTCTATAACTTAAAATGATAAAGGAGGACCTGTCATTTACTTTACACATTTTCAATGTGTTGTTTAAACCCCACCCCTGAGCTTCCATTAGTGACTTTAGCTAGGATGATGTCATCAGTCTGCTGCAGAAAGGCGAAAGCAATTCCTCACTCTCTTCTCCTCCTAGTGGTCAGATTGTAGAATTAGAGCTTTGTAGAAAGTTACAAGGTGAGAGGCTGTGAGAGAACTGAAGGATTTACATGTCTGTGCAATTTCTAAGCCGGCAGGAAGTGGACAGTGACCCTGGATGATGTCCCTGGAGAGAAAAGCATTTTCAGGAGGAGTCCTATGATCTTATTGCGCTGTATTATATCCCTGTAAGCGTTGTTGTTACATTACTAAACATGCATGCGGCTAGCGTGAAATATTAATGCGATGACAGGTCTACTTTAAGCAGAAGAGGCTGTTCTGTAATTGCAGTCACCTCGCTGTCATGCGGAGGAGAACATCAAACTAATGGCATGTTTAATGGGTAATTCGCCCACCAAGCGGAGGCCATCAGGCTGCCTGTTTGTCATCATTTTTATTTAAAGAGGGACTCCGAGCGCCGCTGACATTATTAGCAGTCCTCTGGCAGCCACTTGATGATCGTTTTGTTTAATTAATTGCACCTTCTGGAGGAACTGCGCGGAATAAATGAGGGAAGGACAGGTAGGATAAGAGGCGCGGGGACAACGTGTTCGGAGCGATACCCTGTACAGCGCCTGGTGAATGTCATCGTTAGTGGAGGTTGCAGAGACATGAAAAGAAATGAAATTGTTGCCTCACTTAGTTACATGGGGAGAATTTAAAGAAAACAGGAAAGAAAGGAATGAAAAATGAAATAATTATCCTAGGTCTGTTTGCCCCAGGTCTAAGGGTAAATTGGTATCTGTGTTTTCTTGGATAAGTTGCCTGGGGGGTAAAAGGGCAAATTCTGCATGCTTCCAGATACATATGGCTTCCGTTTGATATCAATTTGATTTATTTCAAGGTTTTTGTTGGCAGGTGCATTTGACCTGTAGTTGACCCCCTATTGACCTGCATTGGATTTGTAGCTGACCTGCATTGGACCTGCTTCTAGACTGCTTTTGTTGTCCCATAGATGTATATGAGTGAAAAGGCAGTTTTGATGCCATAAAAAATATAGTCACAGGCCTTTGTGTGAGCTCGGTCTAGAAATGCTGATTATGTTTTCCGGTCGGCAATGAAGCTGCTTGGCTAGATGCCTGTGACCCTACAAATACATAGTTATTATATACCAAGGCAAACTTATTTGCTGATTATTAAAGAAGAAATTGCAGTTTTGCGGTATTTGGATTATTTGTTATAACAACTATTAAAATTATACATCTTATTTGTAAAAATATGAGACAGCAAACAGGTAAAAATAAACGCTTCAGTTCAGAATCCGCAGTCAGGAAGGAAATCTCGAAGATACAATTTCTCTAAGTTTGAACTTTAGCCGACCCTGACAGGTTAAACCGATGTGAGCGCTGAACGTTAGCGGCCCGCTGCTTTAATTGCGAGACGCGAGCTTGGCGCAGCCTAAACCTGCGGAATTAGAAGGAGCAGAGGATGATCCGGTGGATGCCCCTGTGGGTTGGCATTCCTCTGCCGGAGACACAGGCGACACTTGTTAATCTTCCTGCCGCATCCTTGCTTTATGTCAGAGCCGGGCCTGTTATGCAAATGGCTGCCAAGTAATTATAATGACAGCGTTTGTGAAGAGCTCGACAAGACTGCACTACAGACGTCCCCAATTCCTTTATTTCCTGCGAGGAGACAAATCTCATCAGGGGAACAGAACCGGCCTGGTACAATAAATCTTCCAGCTGGTTCTGCCTGCTCAGTCCTTTAGGAGATCCAAACAACTTCCCATGGTCCCTGTCACTTTATATTCTTTCTTTTCTTCTCTTCCTCTGTTCCTTCCTTCCTTCTCTTCTTCCTTCCTTCTCTTTTTTCCTCTTTGCTTCTTTCCCAACTTGCTGTCGATGTCTTTTCTTTTTTTCTTCTCTCCTTTTATTTTATTTTCTTCCCTTCCGCCTGCCCTTACTTCCTCTTTTGCTCTCTCATCTTTTATTGCCCTTCTTTCTTCCCCCCCATTCTCTTTCCCTTCCCTTCCCTTCCCATTCCTTTTTCCCCTGTTTCTTCTTTTCCTCTCTCCCTCATCCCTTCTTCCTTTCCCCCCTCTCTGCCTTCATTTCCTTCATTCATTTGTTCTTTCCTTTTTCCTTTCCTTTCCTTCCTTCCTTCCTACCTTCCTTCCGTCCTTCCTTCCTTCCTTCCTTCCTTCCTTCCTTCTCTTGCCTTTTCCTTCCTTCCTTCTCTTCTTCCTTCCTTCCTTCCTTCCTTCCGTCTCTTCCTTTCTTCAGTTCTCTTCTTCCTTCCTTCTCTTCTTTTCTTCTTTGTTTCTTTCCCAACTCCCTTCTATCTTTTTCCCTTCCTCCTGCCCATACTCCCTCCTTTGCTCTCTCATCTTTTATTGTCCTTCTTTCTTCCCCCCATTCTCCTTTCCTTTCCCATTTCTATTTCCTTTGTTTTATCTTTTCCTCCCTCCTTCATCCCTTCTTCCTTTCCTCCCTCTCTGCCTTCATTTCCTTCATTCATTTGTTCTTTCCTTTCTCCTTCCTTACTTATTTATTTTTTCCTTTCACTTCTTTTCCCTCTTTTTTTTCTTCCTTCCTTTTGTTACTTCCTCATTTGCTCATTTTTCTGTTTTTCCTTCTATTATTCCTTTAATGTGTTTGTTTCTTTCTGTATTCTTCCCTCCTTTTCACTCTTCCTTCCTATTTTATTTCCTCTGTCTCTTCCTTCAGATCTCAGTTTTTGTTACACAATTTGCCCAGTGTGTGTTGGCTCTTAACTCACCAAGAAGGAAATGCCGGAACCAAGGAACTTGCCGCCCTTTCTCATAGATTCTGCCCCCTTCCCTGCATTGGGAGTCATCTGGATTTAATGATCGGGCTGCAGCTACAGATGTGCTGTGCTAATAAGCTGAATGTCTAGCACCAACATATGATGCAGCGCTGTACATTATACCTGAATTCCAGGTTCCACAGCAAAGCTAAATTACATCTTTGGCAGTTGTTTTACCTGTCCAAGGATTTCTATTTCTCTCCACCCAGTCCTAAGATTTACACCTCTCTGTCACACAGCAGATCCATAGATTCACCCAGAAGACACATCGAGTCCTCAGAATCTGCTCACAGTTGCAATGACTTTTCCATGAGTGGCGGCTTGGAGCACCGCGCTTTCTGGTGAGCACTCATCACACCTAGATCATAAGTACAGTAAATATGTAAAGCTCCTGGGGAGTTAGATCAGGAAAATATTCACTGTCATAAAAAATCTCTTCAGACACAACAGTTAAAAAGAGAAGGTTTATTCTACAGCATTGGCCCTGTCCGAGCCCTTCATGTGACTGCAATGCCAACAAGAGACTATCATTTTCTAAGCATTGCATTTTGTATGGGGTTTCACACCACCCCCTCCCTGTATATCCCATGTTGCAATGCCCATGGATTAGAGGTGCCTATGGGGTACACCTGGGGGCGTGGGTAATGTAATGGGTATGGCAGAAGTGGCATGGGGGTCTGTAGGATAGCTGAGGGTACAGAATGGCAAACTGCTGCCCATCAATGGCCAATGCATGAGTTGCATCTTAACCAATGGTCTCTATACAAAGCTGAGGTTATCTGCCTTTAAAGCCGAAAGAAACACATTGGTGTGGACGAGCGTTTGCCAAATATGATGGCGGACTGTTCCAGTGACTGTTAGCACCCTCCACCAATGGTGGGTCTAGAATCTGTCACCCCTGCATTGGCCACAGTCGCCATCTCCATTACCAAATCTTTTCTCTGGCCATTGGATGACCACCAATAGCGAAACTCGTGTCCACGAACATGGGTAACATTAGGCTTGATGTGTTAAAGCTCTCCAGGAGAAGATAGATCATCATGGGAAAACCTGGGTGATCCAACAAACATAGAATGTATTCCAGGTCTCTCGGCACCACTGAGAATAGATCCAAGCTCTACACTTTATGGGGCATGCACCGGGCATTATAACAAAGAATAAAAAGCCACCATGAGCCCTGGGAAAAAGGTTTTCTTGCATGAAGACCTTGCCAAAAACATCTTCATTTTGGTGATATTTGGTAAGGAAATGAATGGAGGCTGCCATTGCTGACCTACTGATTGGGAAAATTTGGCATCCCACCAAAAAGCCGTCCTACGATACATTAGACTGGTAGCAGATACCAAAGCATCCAACACAAAACACCGAACAATCCATATGTCTAAAAGAAAACAAAATTGAAACCTTGACATTTTCTTTCCAATAAAAGGCACCTTCAATCACATCTTCCCTTTCAAGAGTGAGATTTACGGATCTTTAGGCCGCCTTTAATAAGCATCAAAAAAAAAGCAAACAGTTTATGAGGAATGTGCCGAGGTTTAATTAAAAATCACAATAATTGCTGGTGGATCACTCTGTATTTCAATTGTTCTAAACAGCGGCGGGGAAAAAAAAACATTATTACAGGGCCGACGTTTAAAAGGAAGCGCAGACTAAAAAGCGCACAGCGAACGGGAGAGACTAAATAACACTGTGTGCTTTTTGCTAACGAAAAATTACATTTAATTAAAGGATAATCTCCTTGTGTGTACGGAATACATGGCAATTAGCTGTATTTAGGCTCATTAAGTACAAGATCTCTGCTACAACATTACGGCTGCGCTACCTGATGTGCTATCTGTCGGAGAGAGGAGGCGGCGCACTCTGTCATGGCGCTAATTATTACCTTGTCTGCTGAGGTTGGCTCAGTTCTCTGGATTTCACCAGGTGCCACCTAGGCCACCAACCCCATTGCGCCTACAGATCTTTGTGCTGCACCTGGAGAGACGGAGAGTGCGAAAAACAATTAAAAGTTATTGCAACCCAAATGAGGAGGCTGATTTCTTTTACCTTCTTCAGACTTTCTCTTTCTTTCTCCCTCCACCAACCATTCTGATTCCTATTTAGTCTTCCTGCCTTAAGCCGTTACAGAAAGCGACATCAATAAAACCGGCATTGGCCTGTGCACAACGGCGTGCAAATCCGACCGGAGAGTTTATTGGCCGCGGCTCTCTCGTGTCGCCTCTGCAAGAATGGCCCGTGAATAATTTATGTTGCATTTTTATTATGCAGATTCATTACAGTATAATGAATACATTATTTATGCCATTGATATTTGATGTCAATACCATTATGGATTTATATAACTGTGATAGAAAAACATTTTTACGGGCTCTCATATTCCGCTAATTCTATTCCGTGTTATTGCTAAATAATGGATCTGGGTCACGGCAAAGTTATCACACTTGATGAAAATCAGTATTTTTGTTTGTTTTACTTTTTTTGTTTTGTAAACAGAGATAAAGTTTACAAATTTGTTACAAATTTACTATTTTTCCTTTTTATGTCATGGGGATGAGAAAAGGGGGCGACATTTGAAATCCAAATCATAGGGGCAGCATAGGGTGACAACACAGCTCCTCCATAGGTACAGTACATTACCTGTTGTCACTCTAGGACAGGAAGATGTGTGATTGGCAGTAAGAACAATGGAAGGGGATTTTGCATTTGCACGAATTGCCCTTGCATTTGTGGTGCAATTCTCCCTCCAGATGATAAATTGCAACTAAACAGCCAGAAGAAATCTGTAGCTTCCTGGAACTTTTCTGCAGCCACGCCCACATGCAAATGTGTCCACAAAGTGATACCCAACCAGCCAATAGAATGGGATCACATGGGAATGATCAGGTTACATGCTGCCTGTTAATTCTGAGTTTTCTCCAAATAAGATCTACTGACAAACTCAACTGCCTTTAAGGCCGCCGTGCTTCTGAAATGAAAAGGCTTTGGTTGTAAAACTTCAGCGTGAAGTGAGTTTGGTAAAGTCTGCTTTTTTGCAACACTTTCTTCTTCGTCTGCCAGCGCTGATCCAGCAGCTGTAAAACTTCTCATGTGGTGAGCGACGAAGGCTTAGCTTGCAATACAGATTAATTAGGTTACAGACACCTCTGGAAGTGTGACATTTGCAGCACCGTTTCTGTACTAGCAAACAGAACATTTCCTCCACCACCTCTGACTGTCTTCTCATGAATATCTAACATTACCGATATCCATGAGATTCCATGTCTAGAATGTTCAGGTCAGCAAATAATATCCAAAGACATAACGGGGTCTAGTTGTGGTCTTGATGCCCCCAGGTACATGTACAGAAATGTGAGGGGTGACACTGCTAGATGGATCTGGGCAAGGAACATTTAAAAAGTTCCTCAAAAGCTTCCATAATAAGATTGGAGTTTTTAAGTTGGGTCAAGCTTCAGCTGTTTTTCATTTGATGAAGGAACTGGTCCTGGGAGATATGGAAATGAGCTTGTCCTGAGATTATTTTATGCCCGCAAAAAGATGGACAGCCGGAAGATTTCAAATTAAGGAGAGTTAACCTGAGAGCCGGCCTGGAAACCTCTCAGTTCATAAAATATTGAGGGAGATGTTGACTTTGACCAGGCTTATAGGGCGATATTGATTCTGATTTCTGTCAATGCCAAAGATGTCAGCTCAGAGATTAGATATAGAAAATGATTATTCTGTTGCTGGCTACAATATTACAAAATATTTACATTTACTCCAAAATTTACCATAGAGAATTATTGCATGTATATGATTGTATTAAGAAGTTTTTTTATTATTCCTAGCAAATGAAACATTTATCTTACCTGTCCCTTTATTTTACCTTCCTTTCCTTTTCATTCCTTCTCTTTTCTTTTTTCTTTACTTTCTCTTTAATTTGTTTTTCCTTCTTTTTCCTGTTTGCCCTTTCACTTTTTACTTTATTTTCTTTTTCTTCCTGTCCTTTCCTTATCCTTTTCTTTTCCATTCATCTCTCTTTTCCTTCCTTTTTGTTTCTTCTCTGGTCTTCCTCTCCTTTTTGCTTTCCCCTTCCCTTTCCTTTCTCTTTCCTTTCCTTCACTTACCTTTCCTTCTCTATCACTTTACATTTACATTTCCTTCACTTTTCTTTCCTCATTTTCACGTTTCTTCACTGTTCATTTTCTTCAATTTCCCTTTTTTGTTCCTAACTTTTTCTTTTCCTTTCATCAATTTTCTTTGGCTGCCCCCATTTTTTCACTTTCTCTTCCATGTGCTTTCTTTTTCCCTGACTTCCTGCTTTCTTTTTTCTCTTCCCCTTTCGTTCGCTTTTCTTTCTTTCCCTTTCCCTTTTTCTGTTTCTCATTTTCACTTTCCTTCACTTTCTCTTTACCATTCCTTCCTTTCATTTTCTATATCCTTTCCTTCACTTTTTGTTTTTCTTCACTTTGCCTTTCCTTTTTTTTTATTACTTTCTTCCATTTTCTGGTTTTTAACTTTCTTTCCATTTCATTCCTTTCCTTTTATTGTAATAAATCAATATATTGAACCTATTAAACAATTTAGTACTCAGCCATGTGCAGGTAAAAGAAAAAGGTTTGCTTTTCACATGATGGAAAGTTAAACAGGATTTGCACTTATTTTATACTATACTATATATATATATATATACTTAGAACTAAGTAGTTCTAAGTATATAAATATAGTATAATATATATATATATATATATATATATATACAGTAACAAGTCTTTGGATGAGAGGCTGTGATTGGGGCAGGCGGGGATACAATAAATATTCGCACATGTACCAAGAATTACATATCTGGGTCATCTCCACATCTCAGTCCAGGAAGTCGATGGTGACCCTGGACAATCCCCAAAAGATGGCAGATAAAATTAGTGTCAGAGGGAATACTGTGATCTTTGTGAAGGTTTAGAGATACTTGGAAGTGTTACATTGACATACTGAGAATGGTACATTTAACATGTAAAAATATATTTAGGGCCCATTCATACATATGTACAGCTTTAGTGCTGGTGTGTGCCTGTCTGTTCACATTGCATTACCTGGAGTTTCCGATTCATTTGATTCATGTAAATGAAGACGAAGCACTGAACAATGGACACTCACTATTTTCAGGGGGGCACAACATTGCACTATAGTGGTGTACCATTAAAAATAAATGGCATAGCATTGCACAGCACACGGCAGAACATTCCAGCAGTGCATATAGTGAATGGGCCTTTAATGCAAGGTTTACTTAATTGTGTTATGAGAAGGAATTCTGGGAAGGTGTAGAAAGATTCTGCAGCATTTGGTTGGTCTGCTCATGGTTGACCTTTCATTTCCAGTACACTTGTCCGGTTTTATATTTTATCACCTGCTGGTTATCCTCATCACACAGAATGTTAATGGAGGCAAACGGGCTGATCAACCAATTGCAGGCATGTGCCAAACTTGTGCTGGCAACTGTGCTGACTACATCAGAGATCGGATATGACGGCCACCGAGCTCATCAAGGAACACAAGTCCCACTCTGAGAGGCTGTGATGTATCTATGCAGAATGCTAATTACAACTCCTAATGCGGACAATTACGCCTAATGGAAAACCGTCTCGGATAAAAATCAGTCGTAATCAGGTTATGTGCGATTGGTGATTCTTTCTGCGAGGATCTGAACTGCAGGTTAGGAGCCAATAGCCAACAGGTGGGGCAAAGTTCCTTAATAATGAGTTTTGGATCCAGAGGTGGCCAGAATTGAATGGAATTGTAGTAGAAAAGGAGCAGCATGCATGATAACGACCCCGAAAAATTACAGAAAATGATTGTCTTTTTTGCGTTCAACACATAGTATTTATAAATGTTTACACTGTATATTCACACACACTACTCATATGCTATACAAATCCTATTGTAATGGGGTCATTCTTCATTAGGGGCTCTTGGCACACTTACAATCTCCAGCTCTTCCAGGAGAAAGGCCACCCGAAGCAAAGGTAATGTCTACCTGAAGGAGTGCAAAAGTGCCTTTCACTTACCTTATGGGATACACCTACAAGGATATTGCTTGTGTGCCATTCCCTCAACAAATTCAATGTCTATACCAATGTTTCTCAACCAGGGTTCACTAGGAGTTCCCTGAGAACTTTGTACCTCTCAGGTTAGTTTAAGTGACACCAATGATCTTTTTGGCAATCTGTAAGGGTGACATTCTTCCCAATGGCCAGCAATGTAAGAGAAATTCTTCCAACTGGCCACACTAATATATTTTAAACTGGGGATATAGTAATTATAGAAGGGGTTCCCTGATGACCTGAAATTAATTTAAGGGTTCCCCTATGTTAAAAAGTTTGAGAAACACTGGTTTACTTCAAACTGCAGCCTAGCCAATAACTTCTTCAGTGCAGATCTGCAATAGCTTTATACTCCGGCACAAATCCTATTGGAAAGACGTTTTTGAAAACAATTTTTAACAATGTTATCCAATAAGATACAGGGTGGCTACATCTTTGCTTCACTTAAGGAAGCAGCACAGAAAGCTGTGACTATCACTTCTCAGCTTGTCTTCTTTTCCCCACATATGCCTAGCATATCCTGGGAAGGGGAGGGGATGAGCACAGCATGATACTAAACCCAGAGATAGGACAAAATAGAAAAAAGTGTCAATCCTGCAATCCTTGCAATTTGGTCAAACGGAGCCCCGGAGAAAGAGGAGGCCCCCCGTTTTCCACTTATTGCTCCACCCCTGAAGAGTAGACACACACAAGCCTAAGAACCAGAGATGTATCTGTTCTCCATAAGAGCATAGTAGGACAAGTCCGCATTCTTCTTAAGTCAGCCCTGGTTATCTACCTTCTCTAGGCCACCTCTATGGTATCTCTTTTCCAGAGGGCTTCTCAGACAGCCGCTTTCATTTAGGTTCCTTTTCATTTACCAATACCAACTGTCCCAAGTTCGGCTTATTTTTACTTTGTTTTATTCATCATGTTGATGATAAACACAGCACGAACCTTTTCACCAAGCTTAATAAATGTTGACCAGTTTCTGCTCTTTTACCAGACCAATCTGAGCTATTTTAGAACATTCCCCTTCTGGGGGACTCTTCTTAGTGCCCAGAACTTTTTTTGTGCCTCTCACGTTTTCCGCAGACAAAACTTTTGTTTTTCTCAATGACGTCCTCTGTGCAGGACCAAGAGATCTGACGTGTGATTTATGCGCTGCGATTGTGTCCATCATGCCGCGTCTCCTCGCTGGGCCGGGGATGGATAGGAGACAGCGTGATTTATTATCGAGACCTTAACTCTGTTATTGCCAGCATAGCAGATATTGAGCGGTATCAGAGCACTGTATAATGCGGGGCTGGATATACATAATAAACATTGCCATGCTGATAAACATTCTGCAAGATAACCGGGATATGACTACCGAACGCTGAATACTAGGATGTAATTGTGTTGGAAAAGACCAATAAACTCTGCATAGACTCTGATCTAATAGGAAGAGGCAACTCAATAAACAAGTCAGGGAGCAGAAAAGAGTTTAGAATACCATTAGGGCCTTCACCAATCCTTATTTTCTATTCGCTTGCGGTGCATTAGGACACATTGTATTGTGCATTAATGTATAGGGATCAAAATGCACACATGATACTTTTTTAGCAATGCAGCACACCCCACAATATGCACCACCAAGCATATAGGGCAGATGAATTCCCATAATG
Source organism: Pyxicephalus adspersus (assembly GCF_032062135.1). Lineage (NCBI taxonomy): Eukaryota > Metazoa > Chordata > Amphibia > Anura > Pyxicephalidae > Pyxicephalus > Pyxicephalus adspersus. The sequence goes on from NC_092858.1 coordinate 173,623,657, forward strand.
CCCGGTAACACACTTTGCTTTCTACGTTATTGCACTTCTACTTTTATTTGTACTTCAAATATTTCCAATTTTCTCGGCATATCTCTTATTACCTCTTTTACCCTCTCTGGTCTTACTTGGTGGTTTACTGGCAGTGCCTGTGTAGCTCCCGGGAGGTTGCCAACCTACCAGCTGAATTTCAGCCACCAAATAAGCATTCAATGGCGATTGGTAGGTATTCTTCAATTGCCCCCAATCATCCCTATCTCTACTCCATGGGGCCAGATTCTACTTGCAATATCTTTAACTGCACCATTTCTTAAACACCCAAGGCCTCTATCTATTTCTTCTTCTCATTTTATCCCTTGGTATTTCTCTCCATCACCTTCTCTGTCCAGCTTTCTCTTTGCCTCCCTCTCTTATAACTTTTTTGCTCTGCATTTTAGAAACAACATAGCTTTTCAGTACAAAACATCATATTAATTATAATGGATAAAAGTTTGATTCTCTGGTGTTCAGACATCTAGAAGTTGAGAACAGAAGAGTACTGTAATACTTTCATTATAGGATCAGGAACACCATTCACTAAACAGGGTAACTGTTCACCACTTTTGACTTTCATTGGGGGTGAATACCGGTACTTTGAGGGCACCAACATGTCACTTTCCCAACAAAAGTACTTACTTCTTAGGCCCTTCATAAAATGCCAATCAAGCAATATTGACTTTTTACAAATATGTAAATTAACACAGAATTGCAGACACAAAACGGAAAGGTAGTAGAAATCGAAAAGGTAGCACTGAAACGTGTGGAGGTATTCAGCTGATTAACAATTTTAACAAATTGGGAGCAAAAAAGTGCAATGGTTTTGATGAAATAGCTACTTATAGTTGAATGAATATGAGCGATACCTAGCTGCATCTGGAAATAAAATCCTGCATTTCAGTGGATTTAGTGGGGAAGCCTAACTTCAGCCAAAAGATTGGTATAGATTTGGGAAAAGGAAACACTCTCTATGAACCCTTTGTACAGATTTTATCTTTGCTAACTTTTTGGGTATTACACTGTCCCTGGTTCTACTGTTCCGGGTAGTAATAAATACCTAGTATGCTGGAAAACTCTTTGCATTGTATTGTTTGGCCTTTCCCATGTTGGGTAAATTTTTTTGGAGTGGTCACCATTTATATTTTTAACACAGGGACCTGTAGGCATCATAAGGCTCTGTAATTTTAGCACCATTTTTACCAAGAGGATAGGGGGATGAGGTATTTTAAAGAAGGGTTCTCCAACTGGTCCTATTGCCATTGTCAGTCTGCAAACCACAGCTCCAGTAAGTTTTTTCCATTGCAAGAAAATAAAGTTATCAAGTCCTTATTTTTCTTGAAAGTGCCTGAAACTGCAGGGGCTACAAAAATTCCTGGTCCTTGAGACTGAACAAGTTGTTAAAAGTTGACAAACATCCTCGACAGACATTTACTTTTTCTGTTCTTTGAAATCATTGAAAATTAGACGAAATGTTAGACGACGACATTTTTCCAACATGGCAGGAGCATCACCAAGTATCCCACAATGTTCTCTGCCTTTTTCTTTCAAAGTTGCGTAACATTTCAAAATTCCTCAGCAAAGCCTTTCAGAGATCTTTTGTAGTCCAGCCGCATAATCCCGAGACATCATTAGACATCAAAACGCCTCTCACAAGAAAAAAGAACTTGAGACGTTGAAACAAAAAGAGAAAAGGGCGATTTGTGACCCAAAACGCACTAGGCCCGTCAGTGATGGCTTCTTTAGCTGTCACCCCATTTTTAGTTAATTAGCAAAGTGAAATGTTTCATCTCTAAACATCCCGACAGCTTGGCCATCAACAACGGAATGGGATACTCATTAGCAGAGAGAACATGGGACTTTGAACCGGCTGTCTATCCTCTTAGAAAGGGGGAGATTTTAGGCTGAGCACCCCTAGAGTAGGGTGTTGTGTAGGGTACGGCCTTAAGGGAGCCCAAACCCCTTGGTGATGGCCCAAATTAGGGCATGGCCAGAGCAGGTGGTGCTAGTTGTATATTTTGGTGCTGAAACCACCATTCCTGTAGGCAATGCATCCAATCAATGCATGGTATACATAGACAGTGTGTGCAGCAAGCAGGAAGAAAACTGCAATGGTGGAGAGTTGGGTGACTGTAGGGAGTACGGACCTGCAAGAAATCAGCCTAAAGAAGTGGTAGTGGTATATGATGGTGATTACTATTATTTCTGTAGGTGTTTCATCCAATCAATGCATGCACGGTATAGAGATACCATGAGCTCAGCCAGCAGGAAGTAACCTGCAGTGGTGGAAAAGTGGGTGGCTCTGGGCAGTAAGGGCTTGTAGTAATGATTACCAAAACTGTCAATTTTAATGTAGAATTTTGGGTAAGAGCTGGCAACTGTTTGGAATGTCATTGGAAATGTAAAATATACAAGCCAGGCAAAATTACAGGTTTTTCGGCACTTTGATAAATGTTCAACCTGATCCAAATGAGCTGTTTTTACACAACTCTATATTTTATTTAAAAAAAAGGCTGAATTTGTTTCTAAAAGTAAAAATCTTATGACTAATATTTATAAGAAACACCACTGCAAAATTTTGTCCTGAGAGTACGTGAGTGTTGTGAGGGTTTTTTTTTACCTTCCTCTGTATCAACAGTGCATTTGTGGTTCTTAGGATGGAAAACGTCTCATTTATTAATTTTTTGTTTTTGGCTGACCTTGATGTATGCTTATACTATTTTCAAGCTGAGGTTTGAAATTCTTCTTTAATCCTGGATTGGTGGTCATTGTCTCTAAATACCTTGATGATGTTGATCATTAAAAACCCAGTTGGGATATTTGCCCACTGGCTACCAGACACAGAGCTCCAGTAGCAATCTGAAAAGTTATATAACATATGACAGTGAACCTAAATCCAAAAACAAAATTGTCATATATTGCAGCTTCCCTGTACGTAGATGTGGTGGCTGCTTTCATTTTTCAAGGCTTTTGTCTTAGTGATCAACTAGTGAACCTATCAGTCCCTTACTGACATAGTGATCCTGCCAGATTTCTTCCTATCCAAGAGTGGTGACGCTCACTTACTGCACTGTATCTATGGAATGAGCAAGGTTACCATTCTGGGAGGAGTTCTAATAAGAGATCAGGAAAAAAACAAAGGAAGAGTAAAGTTCAGCAGATTGCCAGCAGGATGAACAGGTATTGTTTGCACTTTTTGGACAAATATCACAAAATGGTCAAAATTGTTGTGGTTTCTATACTCACCAAGGAGGACAATTGGCTCCTTGCTTTTTGAAAGACTGTTTTATCCATATGCAATTGGCTGCATTTTTGGATCCATATTCTGGTTCTTTTTACAAATGCACATAGCCCTTCTTTTGATAAAAATAGGTTTCTTTAGAAATTCACATTTCGAATAGCAAAGAATCCTCCTGCAGCTTCTACAAAAGTTGTCATATGGATGTTGCTATTGCCGGCCTTTCTAAAAATCCAACAAGCTTGGCTGTCATGCCTTGGAACAAGCTTTGGAATATGACTTCTGATGAAGCAGAAATTGTTTCCACGAAATGCGTAGAGACACTAGAGATCCTTTGTTTACTGTCGTGTTAACCAAGTACACGCATGAGTGTTTGCAATGTGAACAATAAACACTACAATATTTTGTATTCATGAATGCAGCCGCGGTACTCCTCCTGTCAGTGTGAGTCCCGCGGCTATGCTCATGAATGAATGCAGCTGTGGGAATCATCACAGGACAATTCCCACAGCTGCATTTATTCTTGATAAGCACAGCCGAGGGACTCCTGTGTTCTTGGATAGAGTCTCTATCCAAGAACACATACTGCAGGGCTGCAAGAACAATCAGGAGAGCGGATCTGTTGGCTCCTGCTTGCTCTTGCAGGTCCCAAAACATTCGATCTCGATGGTGGAATTTACACAGGCCGTTCTCGCTTACATGTTCAGTAAGCGAGAATGGCCTGATTTGCAGCGAGATCAAATTTTAAAATTTTGCTCGCTCATCCTTAAATGTGACCATTGGGCACTTCTCTGACTTACTCTATGTTTATCCTCGTCCTGGGTTTGTAGTTTGGAAATGCTAAAATTATCTAACCAGCAAGTTAGCATTTTCAAAAAGGAGGTCAGCAAGGGGTTGTGTTGGGTTTGTACTTCCCACTGGACAGATACATATGTGGAACCTCATGTACCTGAAATCCTCCCAGGCCGCAGTATATGGAACATTTTTGCATAATATCTCTCCATATCGGACATACGTTCTTATTAGTAACGCCGCAATAATCACAGCCTGAATACATATTCTGCCTTGCTAATAACACTAATCCTGAACAAGTGACAAGTCGTTCCTTGCTGGCTTTTCTAGGGCTTTGCATGCCAAGGATGTGATTATGTAATTGGTGGAACAGGTACTGAAGGGGAACTGACGCATCTCCTGCATTATCTGCAGAATACCTATAAACGGCATCATTTTCGCTAAAGGTCATGTGCAAATCAGATTACTTAGGAGGCTTTTAGTGAGAAGTTGTAATGGCTGCTGTCTCTGTGACATCACACTGGATGAGAGAGAGAGAGGATTGTGAGAGAGAGACAGAGAGAGACATCTCCTGTTCTCAGGCAACAATGCTCAGTTACTTTGCATCATTTTATACCATTGTTGCAGTTTGTGGGGATGTAAAGTAAAAATTTAATTTCATTTTTTTTATCAACCTACCAGGAGGGAAACCCAATGGACAGCAAAATCCCTTCCCTTCCCTGTCCAGTGAGGGCGCTATTCTGCCTTTTTCTGAGTGCTTAGCCTATCCTTTACCCCACCACCCCCTTTAGTAGAATGAGCATGCAGTACTCAAGGACTAATAGGCCCTCGTTATCTGAGCAAAATAATATTTGGTTTGCTTCAACCCTATGGCTCTGATTTTTTAAGCTCCAAAACCGGAGAAGATCATTGGAGAACCTGGGAGATCCCAGTATCTTGGAATGGATTTTCTAAAACAAGAATTTGCTTTTATTGTGGGACCAGATCCATTGCAAGTTTGCAGGATTACCCAGGTTCTCCAGTCTATTCTCCAGTCATGGAGAGCTCCAACAAATCAGGCCCATTGAATAAATTATAATCCAATATTAACTGCTTCCATTTTGTTTATTTAAATCCTTTTTTATAATTTATTTTTTCTTTCTTTTTTGCATCCCATTGTTGCTTATCTCCTGCAGCTTCTCTGCAGCCCCAGTGTTGATGGTTGCATGGCACTTCCCATGGTGTCTCCCGATGGTGACAATAGTGGACAATGCCGGCATATTGTGCATTGAATTGGCCACTTGGAGACTCCATTGTATGAAAAGGGAAGTTGAGAAATTCAGACATGCTTTTGTTACCCAATAATAGGTATTTTCTCAACAAAAACCATCATGAATGAGCACAAAGCATTTTTAATACTTTATTGGTACAAATAGAAGCAATGGACCTGATTTATTAAAGCTCTCCAAGACTGGATAATCATGGGGGAACCTGGGTGATCCAGCAAACCTATAATGGATCTGGCTGAGGATTGAAAACATGTACTAACTAATAGCAAATGATTCTTAAGAAATACATTCCAGATTTGCTGGCTCACCCAGGTTCTCCCATGATAGTCTATCATCTCTAACCTTGGAGAGCTTTAATATATCAGGGTCAATATTTCTATCATATACAAGGAATCTCCTGCACATTTCTATCTTTACATATCTTTCAGTTCCCCATTAATAATATAGACACAGAAATGATGGTTAATAAATGCACGCATTAAACGTCCAATTAAGAGGAATATTTCAGCGATGACATAAGAAGACGCGTTTGATGAGATGTCACGTCTCTTTGTTCTAGTGAAAACACCGAAGATTGTGCCAGGTACAAAGAAACAATAAAGGAGTGGAATGGAAGTGGAGGCTTCCGATCGCTGGATGGAAGGGGAGGAGGCTGCATGAGAGGATGCAGGGGAGAGGATTTCCTGCAGGGGGTGCAGGAGAGCCCCCGGGCCAATAAACAATCACACAAGGACAAGGGGAGCCTGGTGAGCTCAGCCAGGTGCAAGCTTTGCTTTGTCCTGGATGCTCCAATGATGAGATTGCATACCATAATCTCCAGCTTTGGCCCTGATAAATTAAAGCTCTCCAAGGCTGGAGAGAATATACTTTCAGCAGAGAAGCTGGGTGATCCACCAAACCTGGGATGGATCTAGTCCAGGATTCAAGCAAATAGCTAATGAGATTGAATAAATCCATTCCAGATTCGCTGGATCACTCAGCTTCACTGATGAAAGTGTATTCTCTCCAGCCCATTGTTCCTGTCCACCAGGAAGGTTTCGGTGTTCCCACCCATCTTGTTTAGTCTCCGCCTACATCTGTATTCCCAGCCCCTCCCCTAAATACTCCACCATGTAAAATAATTCAGAGTTTAGGCTGAACTCTTGCTTCCTCCATCACCTCTTCACCTCCAGCCCCCTCCAAGGCCATGTCCTTCCTGTGCTCCCAACTCCCTTGCCCCCCCCGCCCCGAGTTCCTGAAATAAGTTACAGTACAAGCACTGCTAGATTTACAAGCTAGCACATAGCCCTCTTTTTATACTGGGAGCCTGGAACTGGAAGCTACAGGAAAGATAGTTTAAACCCAACTATTTTTTGTATTCATCCAGTGCTGATTCTCCTTCAGCCCTTTTTAGCCACTTCTCGTCTCCATGCACATGCGCCAATGCAAAAAATGAATGATGATTGGTGAATACTTGCTGATTGCCTCAATCTGATAGGCCAGTGGTCTATGGGAAATGCTGCATACTAAGCCTATGGACCCTTTGGGTTATTAGAATATTGTGATGTTGTAATGCAGCGCACATTGATGCATTATTGCACTGCAGAGATCATCACTGGCCCTCCATGTTTCAGGTATTTGATAAGAGAAATGCTGCAAGGGGCCCGCTGCTCCTTCTGCAGAATTTAGAACTGGAAGAGCTCGGAGGAGCGGAGATAGACCTTCAGCAAATGCCTTAAATCACACTTATTGGCTGCAAGAAGAACGCGGCATAATGAAAACTGCGCCGAAAATGGCCGCTGTGTTACACTTCGCCTGTTATCCATCACATTACAGAGACCGCCACTTATCCTGGGAACTGATGGAGCGGAATGACTGAGGAGGTGCGCTGAGCTGATGGAGAATCTGAGAGGTCATCGCTTGTCCACCCCAAAATACTGCGGCTGCATCAAACCCCATAATTATAAAAAAATGCACCATTGGGATTCTTATTCTTCTATGTAAATCTCACCATTGTATATAATAACCCAGTGCGGGGAGGGTGGCAATGGTGGGCCCCCTTGTAGAACTGACTTTGGGGCCCCCTTGCCAATCTGACTTGGGGCTCCTGGGTACATGGGGTATTTCTATACATGACCCTGATGAAAAGTGCATAGCTTTTGAAATGCTGCGGCATTTAGAAATGGGACCCAGAAATTCTGATGCAGCCCCGAGTGCAGCATAGGATGTGAATGTAAATTGATTTCAGAAGGGGGGGTAAATATTCTAAATATTCTAAATACACTAAATATTCTATCTGAACGTTTATTGATTCATATGTCACTGCAGAACTGTCACCGCTCCATAGCATGCACTGTGATTGTAAAACCCACTCCCTGCATGCTGCGGGGCCCCGCGGCCCCGACCTGTGGGCCTTCATTGCAGTGTGTTTTTCCCATGGAAGTTTTGTGTTTATTTCTCCGACATCAAAGCTCCAAAACAAACACAGATGCCTTGAAGTCGGCTGGACGTGCTTGGATGTTGAATTGCGTTGCGTCCCCCCTGGTGCACGTCCTCTGCTGCTTGCAACTGTCAGAAAAATCAACCGGCTTCCTTCAGACATGACAGCTTCAGATCTGGGGACTCATAAGGAGGCCAACTGCGCCCTCGCTGCACCACTCTGCAAATTCTGCTGGGGGCAGCCATGGAATCCGCAAACCACATTGCAGAGCAAATACAAGTTTTCTCTTCTATGAGTCCCAGCCACTCCCCCCCCCCCCCCCCCCGCATATGCTGACCCCTTATGTAGGATGAAAATTTATTGCAGATCAAACCATTTCATTCCTTTTCTGGATCCTTTTCCAGAAAAACTTCCTTTTTTATCATTAAAAAGTCTTAATCTCCAGTCTGGTGACTGGTGCCTAGGCTGAGAAGATTTTACCACTCTGCTGCAGGCAGGAGGAATCATTTACTTAGTCTCTTCCCCATCAGTGATCAGACTGCAACATTGTAGCAAGGTGAGAAGCTGCAGCAGAAAATATTTCACCAATCATGAAACCCCTTTACAGAGGATGCCTGTGATTCAACTTTATATTCTGTGCAATTAAAGACAGAATCACATGACCAAGCCATGCAAGTAATTTGCATATGATGGGCAAATAGCGCCCCCCCTGGGGGTTTCATTAGAGAAAAAGTAGAGTTTTCCTTTAAAATCTGGACAATAAAACAAAAAAAAAATGTAAACGCCATAGAGAGATAAACGCAAAACAAACGGGGCTGACGTCACTGCCCCATAACCTTGCAACAATCATGTAAAAAGCAAAAACAATACAAAGCATATGCGTGATAATAACGTGTAATTATAACGACGATTATAGGCAGAATAAAACTTGCTAGACGAGGAGCCCTGCGCCCAATGCGCACTGCAATTTGGTGGAAATGATTGCCGAGCATCATGTCGCTAGGTAACCAAACCCAAATTTATCTCCTATGGATCTTCAACATCTGGTGTCACCCAAATATAATGGCGGTATAATGTCTCCTCCCCAGAAATTTGTTTTCACCTTTTGCCATGTGACCAGAAGGACTAACACCTGTTCTAGACTTCATCACACCATGTGATAGGCTAATGTGATTGGAAGGGGGCGGTTCCATGAACTTTCTGCCCTTGTTATTGGACAATCAGCCTCTGCCTTGACACATTGGGCCTGATTTATTAAAGCTGATCAAGAAAACTTAGAGTAATTTCTTAGAATCATTTCAAATTTTTTAGCAAATGTTTTCATTCCTGGACCAGCTCCAATCCAGATTTGCTGGATCACCCAAATTCACCCTTGAAAGTCTATCCTCTCCGGTCTTAAGGAGCTTTAATAAATCAGGCCCATTGCATGGTGATTGGATCAAGGTTGGCCATTATGATTGGACTTGTTCACTCAATAGAACTAAAAGCGATTGTCTACTACGAGCTGTGTTCTGATTGGTGGACTGAATTTTTTTTTTATTTAAGGAAACCATTTGGAGCCAATGGCATCCAAGGCAGAATATTCTGAATATCTTCAATGACTTCATCTTCTCCTCGAGTGACCTTCTTGTGACTTCCAATTTTCCTAGCACGTTCACAAGTCGCTGCACCCCTCCCCCCCTGTACATCACACCGCATCACGTTCACACACGTACATTACAGACGCGGATAGACAGTGAATCATTAGCCTGGCTTTAATTAATTAGCGCATCCGCCAATAAAATGACAATTACCACACGTTCACAAATGAACATGGTTCGTATCACCGAATGTGACTTCAGGTGTTTAATGATCAGAAGGGTGACACCAATGGTAATTTAATAAATACAGAGCCAGATTATGGCGGCCGTAAATCATTAGGAGGATCAAATGCAGAGAACTCTGTGACCTAAAATCTAACTTAATTATATTGCGCTAAAATAGTTTTCACTTTTCTATCCTTTGTTACATTTCCTGCAGCCACTTCCTTTCTAACTTCACATTGCATTTCTTAAGCTGGGTTCTCTAATGGTGACAACGCCATAGTACAATTGGGTAAAATAGACAGAGCGTTGTCACCTTTTCAGGAAGTATTCAGCCTGAGACCTTCATGGGGATCAGCAGATATCAAAGTAATGACTTATGAAATGACAATAACATGTTAAATCATTTTTTTCTTTTTCTTTTATCTGAAAACTTTACGTATGCAATGCGCCGTTTTCCGCCACTGAAGTTCCTTCTAATTGTTTACCCGCGGCTCCACATTACCTGCGGATCACAATACAAATGAATAATAATTAGAGCCGGATAAAGGCGAAAGATTTGTTGCGGTTGTGCACGGTAGCGATAGCCACGCTGTGTTAGTGGTGCAGAAAGGATGTCGGAGCACGGCGCCTGCCAATATCCGCTAATTACATTTACATTTGTGATTACAATAAATATTTTGACTTTACTGAGCAAATTCATGGAAATCGGAGATGGGGGGGCTGAGGAGAGAGGTGTTTAGGGAATATCTGTTCATGTGACAACTGTCAAAGTTGGGATTTCAGTCTCGGTGACATCTTTCTGGCAGGGAACATATAGCTATAAAGGCCAGCCAGGGCCTCCCTTCCCTATTCCCTTCTCCTGATGTTACTCAGTGACGTCTGCTGTTTCCTATGGAGGAGGATTGCCTAGCATTCCTCCTCTCCCGCTCCCTTCTTCATAAAACAAACAGAAAATTCTGTACAGCGCCCTCTATTGTCTTAACAGGTTAGATGCAGGTGAACATCTAAGTACACACATCTGATGATTGTCGCATGTATACAGCAGTCGGCCCGATATCATTCCCTGGCTGACCAATGAAGACCAAGCCGGTCTAACCGAAGCAGCTATTGCATGACATAGATTCACTGTCAGTGAGAAAGAAGAGGGTTTTAAAAATCAATCTTGGCAAGCAAAAATTCCAACTGATCATGATTATTCTACCAGTATTGTGTACAGGGTCAGCCGTAACGGCAATTTAATGTAAATTCACTATGCAAACTCTTCCCATTTTCTATATACGGTAAATGTTGCACAACTACTGCTGGACTATTTGTATTGGTGTAAGGTCAGGACATATTTGGCTGAACGGCATTGAGTCTTGCAAAAAACAAAAAATTGGAGGTTACCATTTTTAAAAAAAAAAATATTTTGTATTAGTCTATTTTAAATCGTTCTTTTCTTTTTTGACCCCGGGGCAAACATGATGATGCTATACGGCCAGGCTAAGGGTAGGGCAAACCAAATGTCCAGGCCCCTTATGACAAAATAGTAGGAGGTATTGGGAGGTATTGGAATGCTGTCCATTTGCCCCCCCCCCCCCCACTTCTTTTTTGCCAACTTTTCCAGGGTCCTGATTGATAGAATGCCAGAAGTTCAAGAACTGGAATTTTGTTTCCTTCACTTCATATTTGCCCAGGGCCTTCACCTGCTCCATGGTTTAAATTTGCAAGTTAGTAGAAGGTCAGGGGACCTGGAATACTATGCATTTAGGGTCTCCACGTCATATTTGTTTAAGGGCACTACCCAGGGCTCCAATTGACATAATTGGTAAAGGGGTACAGGTGGCTGGACTGTTGTGTATTTGGGACCCACACTCTTTATTTGCTCAAGCCCCCCACCTTTTCTAGTGCCCCAGCTGATAGAATGGTAAGGGGTATGAGAGTCTAGAAGGCTGTACATTTAGGGCCCCCTCTTCCTATATGCTCAAGGTCCCCTCCTTCTCCCTCTCCCCAGTTGACAGAATGCTGGAGGGATACAGGGAGCTGGAATGCTATCCATTTGGAACCCCACCTCATATTTGTGTCCTCACTGTCTCCAGGACCTCAGTTGACAGAAGGGTAAGGGGTACAAGGAGCTGAAATGTTATCCATTTAGGATGAGCATTTCATATTTGCCCAAGGCCACCCACTGAAACATAGTGGAAACAGGGAGATGAGCAAGGATGTTGTGCGTTTGGAGCCCACGGTTCCCACCTCCTCCTGGTCTCCAACTGACAGAATGATAAGGGAGCTGGAATTCTGTCTATTTGAGGCCCTAATTCATATTAACTCAAGGCCTCCACCAAAGCCCAAAGTGACAGAATGATAGTGGGGTTACAAGGATATTTATTTCTCCAGGACAGAATAGCAGGGGGTACGGAGGGCTGAAATGGTATCCCCAAGAACAATCTTGCAATTGTCTTGGGGTTTATTTGATTCAATTTGGAATAGGTAATATCAAATTACAATTAGAACCTCGGTAGTCCATTTTTACATCAATTATTACATTGAGCTTGGATGACCTTGGACCAGTAGGTCACACTGACCCAGGAATTTCCTGTATAGTAGCTTAGATTCTATTAAACATATCTGGAAAAAAAGTTAATGTATACAAAAGTCAGAAGCAGCTATCATGCATCCTAATGGATGGAGCAGCAGAGCAGCACTTCCCCAGCAAGAACACGAGAGGCGTATGGTAATAAGGCTGGAGATATTCGTCTCCTGTTGCCCGTTTCGAGTAGGATTCCCACCGACAGCTCCGATTATTAATGAGAGGCAAAGCCTGTAAATTCTAAACTAATGTGCAATCTCTATTTTCAAAAGCAGCTGTCAAGATTCGCCCCCCTCTCTCTTCCACTCGCTCCCCCTTGCCAAAGCCCGCGCCAAATTATATGAATGTGTAATGAAGTGGAGCAAGTGTTCTCGTCTTGTCAGAGACCCGTCCTTTTTGTCACTTTTTTTTCCCCCTCTGAGCCTTCTCCTCCTTCTTTGTTCATCGCTTTCATGCTCACTTTAGATGTAAAGAACCTGGCGTCGAGTGCCCGTCAGATTTAACAAGTTAATCATGGGCCTGCCAATGGCCACATCAGCTCGTCACGCTGCATGATGAACTCTTTTTTTTTTAAAGGCGAGGAGTCATTCTTACCGCAATTCTCAAGTCGAAGAAAATGATGTGGTTTTATTATTATTCTTTTTAATTATACCGAGAACAAAGCAATAACCTCCTTAGAAATTACTAATGTGAATATTTTACCAAAATTTTCCAATTTCAACAAAATCATGGGGATGGTTTTTAAAGGGCATGATAGGTTTTAAGTGGCTTCTGAAATGTATAGAAGTTCATTCAATCTTGCATACCTTCTTGGGCCAAGTAAAGACCCGTACCTCTTTGCTAACTTTGAATTCGAACATTTTGTTTATGAACTAGATTTTGGTTTCACTCCAAAGCCCTGGTTACTATATATTTACATAAAGAAGTTTAAGTCCGATTTGTTTAGTTGTTTGATTGTGGTTGATGATTCTGTTTTTGATGATCTTTATGCATTTTAGGGTGGTCTGCCGATCAATCTACTTCCTTGGATTTCCAACCTCATTTGTCCATTAAAAACACAACTAAATGCTCTTGGGTGCCTTACAGTAAAAATGGGTACCTGGGAGCTGTTAACCATGTGGTTTAGAGATGGTCATGGTAGGGTTCAACAATACCAAAAACATACCCATCATATATTTATCCCCCACCCCCAAATTATTCCAACTTTTCACTGATACTGGCTATTAGATAGAGTAAGGAAGGCAACAAATCCCTCTCAGGTTTAAATTGCTGAAAGGATTTCATGGCTAAAGTTTGTGCTCAGGAAGAGAAAAGGTTTGGTTGCGATGGTAGTGCCCTGCGATGGAATAGGGGCAGATGAGTATCCTGGATTTAGTTCTGCCTAATCTTTGGAGAATACAAAAAGGCTTAAACTCTCTAAGTTTTTTTACTTGTGTCCAAATTGACAATTTCCCAATGTCCACCAAACAAGAAAGCAGACCTCACAGATTCCTGAAAAACAGTAAGAACCAGGCAGTAGTTTCCCCCTTTAATCCAAAACTTGGCATGACATGCACTTTATATACACACCTCCCAACCCCCCCAAAAATCTCAATAAAATAAAGAGTATTTTTAAAGCAATTTCACCCCAGTATCTAAATGAGCAAAATTGGGAGTTTTCAAAGTTTATCCAATAGCAAATTCAATAATTTTAAGGCGTGATTTGGCCAAAATATAGTAGGGACTGTGGACTGTAAGCCCATTCATAGGACAGGGGGTTGATCAGGATGCTTTGTCCTGGGGAATATATCGCAGCTACATAAATCCATGTTTAAAATGCCATTTGGAGAATTTCACAAATTTTTTGGCCCTTTGAAGGTTAGTGATTGTTCACGGTACGTGATAATCATTCTTCAGCGGTAATTATCAATCTTCATGATGCAATGATATTACTCTTAGCATGTCTGTGCTGGTGTGTTCTCACTGTAGAGATGCGCCCGGTGCCAGTTATCACACCCACTTTGGCACCTGATCCCGGGCAGCAGATTCAGCGTTATAAATAGACTGACAAACACTCCACTGTGAAAGTACCCAGCATGTGGCAGCGAAAATTTTAATGGACCATAAATTCCCTGTGCTTGTGTGATACCATATGGTTCCTTCAGTGGGGCTCCTGTGATTTCCTTGGTGTTTTGTTCAAAGTTTGCAATAGAAAGTTTTACTTTAAAGCCAGAAATTCTACCTTGCTGTGAAATACTTTCATGAATATAAAAAGTATAATGGTTTGGGGTCAATTTTTGTTGTAGTTATTTATTTCTCATTGAAATGTGTTGTTTTAGATCTCTTTTATTACTGTTTGTGCCAATATCAGCCTGCTGTGCACATTACCTACCGGCTGACCACCAGCCAAAAGGAACATTATATGCTCTGTAGCATAGCAATGGGCATGGAAGACCCTGCATGCATAGGTTCCAAGAGGTTTATGGGCCTCTAGGTATTGCACATAGGGTTGCCTATTGTGCACTCACCTTGATTGGCAAGGTAAACGTTGGATCAGCTATTCCAAAACTGATTTGCCTTTGATTGGATAAATAGCTCTTGAATACTCTTGAATATTTTTCTGAAGTGCCATCTGATGCGAGCAAGTGTCTAGTTCTTGGGAGGATTGATGGTCTGGAGGGGTGGGTTTTCCTGGGTGGGTTGCATGACGATCAGATAGGTAATACCCACAAGTGATCCTGACCCTCCAGGAACTGAAAGACCAATGAACGAAATACGTAGGGGCAGTCCGGTTGGGGAGGGGTGAAATATACTTGATGCCCTCGAGCCAAAAAATGAGCCCACCTGACTTCTAATGCACATTATGAAAAGCTCACAGTGTGCAGTGAAATCAGAATTCTCCCTTCTAATAATGGAAAGGAGCCTGTACAACTGTGCAAGACTGAATGAAAGGCCAGATAGAGCTTGACTTGAAGTCTTTTGCTTTTCAGCCATATAAATCCAAGAAGTTAAATCGCTGTGAACCGGCGGGTGGGGTTCGTCTCCTGCTGTGACCGCACCTTTGGTTTCAGCCTTAGTAAACAGATTTGGGTCCTGGCTGTATTCCCTGTGATCTTGTTACGCTCTCCCTTGCAACCTGCGCACGTCTCCCCCCTCCGTCACTGATCTCTTTGGTGTTTGTAGCATCAAGAAGGACATCTTTGAAGTTGCCGATAGCATGTGCGCGTGTCGCTCTCGCGGCCTCTTTTCAAATATTTCTCTTTGCATTTCTAATCTGCCTCTTTATGTTTGGGCCATTTGATGTGCGCCGAGTCCCGTCACTGATCTCGTCTTGCATCTTGTCTCTGTCTTTAGCCATCTGTCTCCTCCGTGTTTTATCCAACGCTCGCTGGGGAATGTTGGATGTGCAGGTAATTTGCAGATGAAACAGTCGTGATTTCCTGCAGACGTGGCCTTAATTCATTACCCTCCGCTCTGCCGACCGTTTCTGGCATTCGTAGAAGATTGCACATTACCTTCAAATACATTGCTCCTTGTACATCAGCTGCACAAGGAATTGTAATACAATTATACGGTACACAGATGTGTCTGCGGTGTTTGGGTTTTGTGTTTTTACCTTATTTAGACCTTTTAAGGAAAGGAAGTGAGGAAGGAAAACAGGAAAAGAAGTAGGGGAAGTTAGGAACTAAGGAAAGGGAAACAGGAAAAGAAGGAAGGGAGGCAAGGAATTGTAATAAAATTATATGGTACACAGATGTGTCTGTGGTGTTTGGGTTTTGTGTGTTTACCTTATTTAGACCTTTTAAGGAAAGGAAGTGAGGGAAGGAAAACAGGAAAGGAAGGAAGGGAGGCTAGGAAGTAAGGGAAGGGAAACAGGAAAGGAAAGCAAGAAGATAGGGAATTGAAATACAAATATTTGGTACACGAATGTGTCTGCGGTGTTTGGGTTTTGTGTTTTTACCTTATTTAGACCTTTTAAGGAAAGGAAGTAAGAGAAGGAAAACAGGAAAAGAAGGAAGGGAAGTGAGGAACTAAGGAAAGGGAAACAAGAAAAGAAGGAAGGGAGGCAAGGAATTGTAATAAAATTATATGGTACACAGATGTGTCTGTGGTGTTTGGGTTTTGTGTTTTTACCTTATTTAGACCTTTAACAAGTAAGGTAGGAAAGAAAGGAAAACAGGGAAGCAAGGGAGGTTAGGAAGTAAGGGAAGGAAAACAGGAAAGGAAGGGAGGCTAAGAAGTAAGAGTAGGAAAACCGGAGAGGTAGAAAGAGGGAAGAGGAAGTAAGAGAAGGAAAACAGGAAGGAAGGGAAGAGAAACAGTAAAGAAAGAAAGGGAGGCTAGGAAGAAAGGGAAGGAAAACAGGAAGGGAAGGAAGGTTAGGTAGTAAGGGTCAGAAAATAGGAAAGGAAGGAGGGGAGGCAAGGAATTGTAATACAAATATATGATACACAGATGTGTCTGCATTGTTTAGGTCTTGTGTTTTAACCTTATTTAGACCTTTTAAAGGAAGGAAGGGAAGAGAAACAGTAAAGGAAGAAAGGGAGGCTAGGAAGTAAGGGAAGGAAAATGGGAAAGAAGGACAGGGAGGCTAGTAAGTAAGGTAAAGGAAACAGGAAAGGAAAGAAGGGAGGCAATGAATTTGAATTCAATTATATGGTACACAAGTGTGTCTGCGGTGTTTTGGTCTTGTGTTTTTACCTTTTAAAGACCTTTAAAAGAACGTAAGGAAAGGAAGTAAGGGAGTAAAAACAGAAAAGGAAGAAAGTGAGGCTAGGAAGTAAGTAAAGGAAAACAGGAAAGGAAGGGAGGAAGGCAATGAGTTGTAATACAATGATTTGGTACACAGATGTGTCTGCAGGGTTTGGGTTTTGTGTTTTTACCTTTTTTAGACCATTTAAAGAGGGAAGGAAAGGAAAGGAAGGAAGGGAAGAAAAACAGGAAAGGAAGAAAGGGAGACTAGGAAGTAAGGGAAGTGAAACAGGAAAGTAAGGAATGCAGGCTAAGAAAAGAAGGAAAACAGGAAAGGAAGTGAAGAAGGCAAGGAGTTGTAATACAATGATTTGGTACACAGATGTGTCTGCAGTGTTTGGGTTTTGTGTTTTAGCCTTATTTAGACCTTTAAAGGAAGGAAGGAAGAAAGGGAAGAAAAACAGGAAAAGGAAGAAAGGGAGGCTAGGAATAAAGGGAAGATAAACAGGAAAGGAAGAAAGGGAGGCAAGGATTTGTACTAAATTTAGGAGGATGGGGGAGGACGTGAGTGAAGGAGAGAGGGAGGAAGGAAAACAGAAAACGAGAGGAAGAAAGAGAAGGAAGGAAGCAAGGGAGTGAGGAAGGGATGTAAGGAATGAAGGATGGTGATGAAAGAAAATAGAGGAATACAAGGGAGGATTGAAGAGAGGGTAGGAGAGATGTAAGGAAAGAAGGAGAGAAAGAAATAAAAAAAAGTGGTAGGGAGGGAAAAAATGGAAAGAGAAAAGGAGGGAAAAAAGGTAAAAGAGGAAGGCAAGGAAGGATAAAGAAAAAGACAGAAAAGAACGTGAGAAGGAGGGAAGGAAAAATGAAATGTAGAGAGGGTGGAAGGATGGGGGAAAGGTGAGGGAGGAAGTAGAATAACACAGGAAAGAAAGAGAAAAGTGAACTCCTACAAGAAGGTCTTCCCCAACTTCTGTGACCACCTTTACTCTGAGAAAACTTCCTACTATTCTCCTCTCTGACATTTTTCCAAATATTCTAAACTTGATGATTAATTTAATCATCAGTTTGCTTTATAATTGCATCTTATATCGTATGCTGAGAAATAGGAGTGGGTGTGATGATTTTTAAATGGAATTATTATGAAAATAAATTGTGGAATAGGTTTTATGAAAAATTGAACCATATGAGTTTTATCTTGTCTTCTCTTTTTGCTAAAAGGGATTTTATGAATAACAATTTGTGACTTGATTAGATACTGATTGAACACCAGAAAAAGATGGATCAGCACATCAGTGAGATAGCATAAAACTTCACTTTTAATTCACATATTTGAAAACATCTGGGTCAAAAAATACATTAACCGTCACAAACAAAACTGCATGGAGTTTGTATGTTCTTACCCCACTTGTGCTATGTTTCCTCTAGTGAGAATAAACTATTACCAATGTAGTGACATTAGATTGTGAGCTCCTCTGACAGACAGTGACATGATTTATTCTGTCTAGAGCTGCAAAAGATGTCCATGCTATAAAAATGCATAAATAAAATAAATCTGCATTTTATAGTTTACATATAGTTGTTGCATAATTTTGCTGTATGGTTGCTGTTGGCGTCTGTACCTGGACAGTATTTATTAACATTCTTTGCATCCCTCCATGCAGATGTAAATCGTTACCTCCAACCTTCGGGATCGTACTCTTGCTCAGTCCATTAGGTTTGTTCCTCAGCTCGGATCTGTGTAAACAAATCTGTCATTTTGATGTTATCTTGGTGGGGAAGCGTTATCAAGGGCTGAGCACTGAGAAAAAAAGAATATTTCATTCCTGGCTGTGGGTGTCATTCGGCTGGATTTCAGATCTGTCTGTACCTTAGGCTACCCATAAATGTTCAATGATTGAACGAAAGAGTGTTGTACAGACATCACCATTATTTTCCACAGGAGGGGGGGCAGGGTAAGTCGGAGCCACCCAGCTGCGTCCTTCCCATTGGAAATCCTTAGCAGTCATTAGCTGGGGCATTGACAATGAAGAACAGCTATTCAGAAACTTTGCCTAAGATGATCATTTAGGATTAAGGTTAATTCTTTAGGATTAAGGTTAGGTCTTTCTCAACTTTTTTACCCCTAAGGAACCCTGGAAATCATTTTAGGCTATTGGAGAACTCCTATTAAAACCAATTTTGGGGAGTCAATGGCCAAAGGTCTCTTTAATTAGTGTCCAATGGAAAGAATGTCCAATCTGCAGTGACAGCAATAATATCACCTTTATAGACAACTAAAATATAATGAGAGTCATGCAGCTGGATCTACCAAGTGGTGTTGACCCCAGAACTTTGCATGTGCCATCAAATGGGAGGTCGAGGAAACCCTACCAAACTCTGGAGGAACTCTGGGAGATAATAGCGGATCTAGTGTGCATAAGGATAAATATCCATACATATGTTAAATTTGCATTACTAGAGACAATTTTTCATGAATATCTAATGAATGTCTCCCACCACTTTATTAAACCGGATTACCAAACAAGAAATTACTACAGAGGACTGTTGTAATCCCCGTATGGGTTGTCACCCGGTAGTCCTCCCCAATCTATACAGAACAGTACAGCAGCGGAGGATCCTGTCTGTGTGGGGATCATTTCTAAATCCATAATGATCATCCCAAATGAGCGTCTGTAAAAGGTTTACCAGTAAATTTCCATTCCATGCTGGTTACAGTTGTGCACTACTACACATAAGTGTAATGGTAAGGGGTACTCAAAGCCAAAACTGCTCCCTGTGTCTCTGCTAAGCAGAATCACAATCTCTCGTTGACCTTGTGCTCATTATCTGTTGGATGAAAAGCTGATTGGAGATCCAAATATTTTCCAAAAGGTTATGTCACTGACCCCGTCTATGCACTGCAGACAGATAATGTATGGTGGAGAGGCCAATATGGACCACCATGTCTTGATGTTCTTCTGAAGTGGTAAGCAGTGGACTGATTCTGGTGGAATTATGTAAATATAAAAAAATTCTGAATAGTCGGTATGAAGGGGTGAACGTTCCTAGGCAGAATTAGAATGCAGTTCACCTTTGAAAGGATTAAAATCCAATGAAACAAAAGGTAGGGCCAGGGACAGTCAGATTGGAGAAAGAGGGGCTAGATCATGATGGATGTCCTCCAGCCAGGAAAGGAAGTGGGCTTTTACTTGCTGCAGCTTTTAATGCACAAAGTAAGCAATTTCATTCCAAGAGAGGAGGCTGTGCAACTGTGCAAGGCTGGAACGAAGGCTGGAGGGCAGATTTACCAAAGGGGAGGCTGTGCGATTGTACAAAACTAAAGAGAAGGTTGGTGGGCACATTTAATGGAGAGAAGGCTGAAGAATAGAGCCTCCTTACCCCCCTTATAATCTGGCTACCCCCTTCTCCGTCATGTGTTGGCATTCCACAGATCCAGCCTGCTGTTTATGCAGCATCATTTTCTTGCCCCAAAGTTTGATTTACAGGGGAAAGATATTATTTGCTCTTGAGGTTGGAAATTAAGGTAGAATTAGGACGTGCGCAGGGTACTGAGAGTCCTTAATAATCTCTCCTTGACCGACTTACTGTAGAAACCATTTATCATCTCCTTGCACGGGGCTTCGCAGGCTCCACTCTACCACCGTTCTGTAAATCTGAGTTTTGACTTATACAAATGTCACAGCACCAGGCAACAGATTAAAAAGCAGTTTAAGACACCGCTGGAGGTGCAAACCACCTGCTGTAGTACAAGGTTGTCCTATATATGGGATGGGGTCAGCGCTGAACCAGGTATGAACACTGCTGTGATCTGTCGGCGGCGGTTTTGTTTTTCGCTATGTTAATTTCAAAATGTTTTCCAGCATCTTATTTTTGGGAGCTGGGTGATTGCTTTGCAGGCCTTTGACCCCCAATCTTCCATAAAATCGGGTCAATGACAATTATTGGAGTATCAGAACTTGATATTCTCATTAGGTTGGGAGCAAAAAAACAGAAGATTAAGTAGAGGATCTTTAGGAAGCTTCAGGCACAATAACCCTTATTAAACTTTTTTTTTTATAACCCAAAGAGGAAATAATTCCACTCCATGTGCACAAAATTCTATTGCAACCCTTCATATTGTGATATCATTACTGTGCTTTGCATAGTTTTTGGAGAGAGCAGAGCTGTGGGAGGAGCCTAGCTGCCCCCTCCCACTACAGGCTGCTGCAGAAGACTATAGAGTGGGTGGATACAAGACCAGTCACCCTGCACAAGGAGAGTGAGCAATAAAGACTGGTCCTTATTACAGGAAGCTGCTGCACAAAGATAGGCTGGGCATACACTATAAATTGATTATGTCCGCAAGTATTGAGTGGCGGGCACATGATTCTCTGTTTGACTGTCTGTGTCATTGAACAGGTGTGCCTAACAATGTGTCCTCGGTTCAGCCAAAAATATAACAAAGAAAAAAGATAATCTGACTAATCAACTTGGCACTTTAACCCAGCGGTGCCCAGTGATATATGAGCTTGGACTGCTGTTAGTTTTCAGCGCCTACAAAAATACTTTATGTGTTTTGCTTTTCTCTAATTTTGTTTCACCTTTCTGGCGGATCTCTTTGAACATTTGGAAGCCAGTTGTTTTCTATTTCCACCAACATAATATCAAAAGTGACTCATTCATTTATGAAGTTTTGCTCTTTAAGGGAACTCAGTGCTGTGCCATTAAAATGAGATGAGGCAGTGTCCCCCACGGGTCTGTATGGCCCCATTAGTTAATGTATTCATGCCGGGCTTCTGCCCGAACCGGTGTCATTATGTATTAAAACTCTGCTCCTTCTGCCTCAAAATAAACATGCCCCTAATGAGCTCATGAATATGCAAATGATGCTAAATTCACCGCTTGCCACTAAATTGGTGTCAGTGTAGTTGGTTTTGCTGGACTAGTGGATGTAAATGTTTTCCATTTTTTTAGAGCAAAGTAACAGTAAACAGCGATCTTCCCTGGGATGAATAAAAGTACAGGAAGAGCGCCGGGGTGAAGGAAAACCTCCGAGCCTAATAGGGATTGCTGGAAGCTGTACATAGTAATGGGTGGAAGGAAAAGGGGTGACACATCACAGATGCCCATTATAATTTTATGAAATCTTCTTCTGATGTATTTACTTATCTATTGTTAATTTTCCTTCTTCTTTTCCCTTCTCCCCATTCTTTCTCTCCTATCTTTCTCTTCTTCCTTTCTTTCTCCCCATCCTTCTATCTTTCCTTCCTCCTTTTCTCCCCAACTTCTTCCTTCCTTTATTCTCCCTCCTCCACTCCTTTCTTTCCTATTCTTCTATCCATTCTATTCCTTCCTTTATCCCTTTTTATTTCTTCTTTACTTCCTTTGTACCTTCTCTCTCTTCTCTTCCTCCTCTTTCCTGATCTTACTAATTCTATCCTTCCTTCCTTCCTTCCTTCCTCCCTTCCTCCCTCCCTTCCTTCCTTCCTTCCTTCCTCCCTTCCTTCCTTCCTCCCTTCCTTCCTTCTTCCTTCCTTCCTTCCATCCTCCCTTTCTTCCCTCCATTTCCTTCCTTTTCTTCCTTCCTTCCTTCCTTCCTTCCTTTCTTGCTTTCTATTCTTCCTTTGGTCCTACTTTTCCTTCCTTCCTTCCTTCCCTACTTTCTTTCCTCTCTTCATTCCCGTCCTTCCTCCCTTTCTCTTTCCATCTTCTTCCTTCTTTTCCATCCTTCCTTTTCTCCCTTCCTTCCTTATTCTCTTTCTCCTTTCCTTCCCACCTTCTCTTCCCCTTCCTTTCATCCACCCTTTCTCCCCTTCTCTTCCACATCTTACTTTCCTGATGTTCCTAATTGTATCATCCCTTCATTCCCTTCCTTCCTCCTATTTTCTTTCCGTCCTCTTCTTTTTTTCCTTCCTTCCTTTTCTCCCTTCAACTACTTTGTTTCCTATCTTTTCTTTTCACCTCCTTTCCTTTGTTCTTGTCTTCTATTGTTTCCTCTCTTCTTCGATACTTTTCTTTCTTTTTTTTTTCACTTTCTTTCTTCCACTTATTTCTTACCTTTTTTTCTGTTTTTCCTTCCTTCCTTCCTTCCTTCCTTCCTTCCTTCCTTCCTTCCTGTTCCTAATATTTCTTAGCTCTTCCTTATTTCCTTCCTTTTTTACTCTTTTCCTTCCTCTCATTCTTTTCCTATTTATTTTTCTTTTCCTTCCCTTCTCCTTTTCATCATTACTTTCCCCATCAGCCTACATTACCATTTCTCCCCATTTCATCTTTTCACATTTTCTTTCACCATGAAATCATCAGTCCATTTCAGCTTTCAATCCATATTTAAAGTGGCCGCATTAATATTCATCCAGCGACCTGGGTCGTCCACTTAAACAGAGAGCGTTGGCCTGCTCAGTCTATGGAACACGCCACATTTCCTGGCGGCTGCCCCACGCTATTCCCCAAATGAGCACAGCGGGGGAAAATTTGGGCCCGTCGGGTCTCTGCTGTTATTAAGTCACAGGCGGGCATCTGCGCAGGGCAGGGGGGCTTCCTCCTCCAAGATGTTATGAAAGTTTAAAAAGCTTACAGACCGGTCTCCATGACAACATTGGGAAACATACGCGCTGGCCGAGCTGACCCCGCTGTTTAACAATTTAATGCAAATTCCAGGCACTGCACATTTCACGCCCCGGTGCTCCAAGACTTACTTTTCTTGGTCGCACTTTAGGCAAAAGAGACCTCTGAGCTTACCGCGGGCACCAGAAGCTTCTAATATTAAAATTGGCGGTATGGAGGGTCTAACAATTATAATCTGTTTGTCATTCAGGAATAAGAAATTTATCTTTATTTACTGATTTGGAAAAGGTAAAATTATGCTTCTCAACTGGAAGTTTGTTTGAATGACTTCCTAGAATGTTATGATATAAACTGCTCCATTCCAAAACAATCCTGTGACTTTGCCTAAGGTGATCCTATCAGTTTGCTGCAGGTAGCAGATAGCATTTCCTCAATCTCCTCTTACCCAGCTATCAGACTCTAAAATTGTCACTTTCTTACTAAACACAAGGTGAGAGACTGTGGCAGGGGCTGATCTGGGTGCAACCAAAAACAGGCACCTGGATTTATATGACATCTGGGTAGGGCTGAGGACCTGGGGCCCACCATAGGTAGGGAGGGACCACCAAAATCTATAGCTGTCTCTTAACAGCGGTATTTTTTTAGGCAATAGGCTGCCCCAATAGTTATATTTCTCTTCTCCACACCAATCTCTAAACCATTGCTCCCATTGGAAAGGGAAAAAAAAACAACTTACCTAAATTTGTGGTCATGTAACCTTCCAGTTCCAAGTGCAGGAGGTGGAGTTTTTCTTAGTGTTCATACATAACATAGATAACACAGATTTTCTAGGCACTGTCCAGTGGTTGGGTCTTTTCAGCATTTGGAAGAAGATGACCATCAGTCCCCTGCTGGCTTGGCCCCATCTGCATTTGGAGTGACCATCCAAAAATCCAGGGACAGGTTTATCCCCCCTAAACCCAATCATAGTTGTGTACACCATTCTTATAATTAGGACGTAAGTTACATATTTACCAGAGTTGCTTGACCTTGGACCTTGGTAAAGCAACATTTTTCCCAATAAAGATTATTGTTCAGCTTCAGCCAAAGCCAAACCAAAGCCCACTCTGCCAGCCGGCAAGGTAGCCAACATTCTGGAGCCCTTTCTCTACTGTTCTTTATCTCCTCCCACCCACTTCTAAACCTTTGCTTCCATGGAAAGAAAAACAAATATAGGGCAATTTACTTTCTATGCAGGAGGAGACCTTCTTTGTGTCCAAACTGCTTAATACGTCATTTGAATCTTTCTCTTGGCTGTCCGGTGAGGTCTTCTCAGTATCCGAGAGTAGATGACATTTGCAAGCAGTCAATGACCAGCTGGCTTGGACCCATCTGCATTAGAAGTGACTATCCAAGAACCTGAATGGAGAAAATGAGGAACCCGTAATGGGAAACCCATATTAAAACCAACTATTTTGGGGGTCAATGGGAAGAAAAGCCTCCTAAAATTGTAGACAGTGGAAGGAATATCCCCAGAAAGTGGTGGCTGAAATACCACCTTTATAGACACCCAAAGACATGAGACACAAGAGTCATGCAGCTGGTTCTACCAAGTGGTGTTGGCCCTAGAGCTATTCAGGCATCATTATATGGGAGCACAATTCAAGGAACCCAAAACAAGCTCTGGTGGAACCTTTGGGTACCAATAAAACCCTAGTTGAGAATGGCTGCCTTACAAGTACACAATAGGTAGATGCTGTACATTTGCCCACTTGCCCTTACTACCCGTTTGCTTAATAGGCTGTCAATGAAAATAGCACTGAGCATCTTCAATGTTTGTGAGTCATCGTTGGTGGACACCACCAACCTCTGAGAACATTTAGAACAGTTAAGACCCCTGATGACCTCCAGCCAATGTAAATGCTCACTACTGTTTTAATTGACAATGGGGAACACTGGTATTGGCAGTGAGCGAATGAGTGCCAAGTTCTACATTTTGGTTCAAGCACAGCACACATTCAGTTCTATGAATATTGGATATTCAGGTTGATTTTGAAGCCCAAACAGCCCCTCCAATAATTACATTTCATTTTGGCTATTTACATTCTTACTGTTACAACAGCCCATCCTGCTTTTTTCCCTGTACATTCTGATCATTCTCTTTCTCTGAAAATGACATTAAAGACGAAGCCCTTCTTTAAATGATCATGCCCGTAAAATGTTGCCGCTGGCATGATCATACCGCGTGGAATAAGCTTCCTAAAGCGACACTTTGCTGTGCAGTTGATCATTTTTGTCACACTGTCATTGCTCCAGGCATAAATAGGAATTTTATTTATTTATATTTTTTAATTTTTTTTTTTTTTATCTGGCAAACGTGTTACAGAGGAAACATCTGATGGTCTTGAGGCTCGACTGCAGCAGTCTGGCTTTCTGCTCCGTAATATGCACCTGTCAGTACAAACTAACATTTACCTAGTCAACGGTGCATCAAGGCTGACCTACATGTCATGCTAACTGCTCATTCTGGGGAATGCCATCCTCCGCCTGTATGTCTTTTGGCTTCATCGGGAGTGATGACACCAACCCGAAGAGAGAATGCACAATTTTGTAATGTATCAGGCCATATGGTGTACCATAAAACATATTTTCAGAGCCAATGTTTTTTTTTCAGATGGTTCGCCCCCCAAGAACCTCCAAGGTTTACCCCCAGGCTCCTCACAACTTGTTAAATTAGACCCGTAATGTTACCATTCAGCACAAATAACTTCCTGATCTGTTACAATATATAGCAACAGTATAATAATAATAATAAAAAAATAACATTTATCATTATTATCATTATTTTTGGATGTGATTACTTGGTCCCAATGCATCTCTATCCAATCCTACCAGATAACAAATGGTAATAGGGGTCGGTAGGGAGCCACTCCTGACTTCATGACTTCCTGAAAAAAATCAAACCATGCTACCTTGTTATTCTTGCAAAAAACTGGTATTCCAGATGTAAGCAGTGGACTGGTTCTTGGGAGGAGTTCTGCATCTATTAATATGCCCTCATGGGTGGTTGTTAGTCTGGAGGAATGGGTGATTTAGGCAGACCAAGTCATACCCACATGTAACGCTGACTTTAAATAATTGAAAAAAATAATAATTTCAGGCAGGCAAGGGAGGAGCTTTCAGGCAGGAAATGAGGTGGGGTCTATCTGACTTGCTGCAGATTCAAATGTGCATAGTGTGCAGGGAAATGAGAGTAAGCAAACTAAGTCCAGTTGAGGAGTCCGTACAACTGTGCAAGACTGAAGGGGGGAGTGGGAGGCAGATTTAATGAAGGAAAGGTCAGAGGGCAGAGTTAAGGAAAGGCACATTTACTGATCGGGAGGCTGGAGGGCAGATTCAATGAAGGGAAGGCTGAAGGGCAGATTCAATGAATGGAAGGCCAGAGGGCAAAGTTTAATGAAGGGAGGGCTGGAGAGCAAATTTAATGAAGGTAAGGTCATAAGGCAGAGTTAATAAAAGGACAACTTGTGGGCAGATTAATTGAAGTGGAGAACAGATTTAGTTATAAGAAGGCTAAAGAGGAGGGAAGATTTATTAGAGGGAAGACTGGAGGGCAGATCTAATAAAGGAGAGGCTGGAAGGCAGATTAAATGAAGTTAAGACTAAAGAGAAGATTTAAGGAGAGATGGCTGGAGGCCATGTTTAATGAAGAGAAGATCGGAGGGAAGATTTATTAAAGAGGTCGAGAGGTCAGATTTATGGAATGGGAAGACTGGAAGGCTGATTTAATGAAGGGAAGGCTGGAGGGTAGATGTAATTAAAGGTAGGCTGAAAGGCAGATTTATCTATTGATTTATTCTACAATACAAGATATCTATTAGCAGGGTGTGACGCCATCTCTTGGCTTAGTGATGGCCATGGATGGGAAATCCTGACAGGCATAACTGCTGGAATCCCCATTAGTTATATGAAGTTGAACTTGCCCGCACCCAGATATCTGTTTTCAGAGATGCGTTCCCATCATTTCTGTTATTTCCTTCCATTGTTTACAGAGAGACGTGATCCTTTCTCCGTGACTCCAATCAATCTCCCTTTGTAATACCCACAGATTCGCTTCGACTCCATTGTTTTCTCTCTCCGCTGAGTTTTGCAGAAAAGATAACAATTATTTCTGCGCTCGCTGTACTCTCTGCTTGAGTAGCAGAAATATTGATGCGGATATGATCTGCGCAACTCGGCCTGGGCTCTGCTTCCTGCGGAATTAAGGAGACGGGAGCCAGTGATGGAAAGGCATGTCAAGCATCAGATATACTCAGCATAAACTATTGCAAAGGCGCCACAGCACAAATTAACCCAGACAAAGCCTGACAATAACAGAAAAATGAAAGAGGGGAGCTGCAAAGTTCAAAAAGAGACGGAGAATGAAAATAAATAAATAAAAAAATGTGTGATCTGGTCAGAGAGTGATTTATGACTGGAAGAGTGAGATCTGTCAGTGTCTGTTGCTGGGCAAACATTCAGAATCTGTCGATGTAATTAGAGTAACAAGCTTAGTGCATGCCGCACAATCACATTCTCACACCGCCGGATGCACGGATCCCGGGTTTATTGTGGTTTATTTATACTGTGAGCAACAAACTCAATTCTGTCCTGAGAATGTTGTTTGTGTGACATTGACCGTGACCTTCATATCAAATCTGTCCATAGACCTACATTGTTCCTTTCATTTTATCATTGGGGTAAAATATTTCCCAGTTTAATGATTCATTTTTTCAAAGGTTTATCTTTTATTCCCTTCTTTTCTGGTTCTCTTCTCTACGTCTTCTTTTCACCATCTCTTTATCTTCTCTTCATCCTCTTTTTTTCTTCACTTCTTCTCATCCTTTTTTCTCTTCTCTTCATCCTTCGTTTCATCTTCTCTTTATCTTCTCTTGTTTACATCTTTTCTTCATCGTCTCTTCGTTTTCTCTTCGACTTTATTTTCTTTTCATGCCCTCTTCTTCTCTTCTTTTCCCCTTATCGTAACTTTTTCTCTTTTCTTCCTTCTTTTTACTCTTCCCTACATCTTCTCTTCATCACCTCTTTGTCTTCTCTTCTATCTTTTACATCTTCTCCTCATCATTTCTTCTTCTTAACTTTGTTTTATTTTCTTTTAATCATTTCTTCTCCTCAACTTCGTCTTTTTTTCATACCCTCTTCTCCTTCCTTCATCTTCTATTCTTCTTCTCTTCATCTTTTTTATCTTCTCCACAACTTCTTTCCATCATTTCTTCTTTTCTGCTCATTGTCTATTCTATCTCTTCAACTTCCTCTTCTTTTCATACCGTCTTCTCCTTCCCTACTTCTCTTCTTTTTTATCTTTTTTTCTCTTCTTCTCTTTTTTACATCTTCTCTTCATCGTCTCTTCTTCTTCACTTGGTACTCTCTTCTCTTCATCCTTATCATCACCTTTTTGTCTTTTCTTTTCCTCATCATCTCTTCTTCTTCTCATCTCTTTGACTTCATCTTCTCTTCATACTCTCTTTTCTTTCTCTTCTCCTCATTGTTGTCTCTTCTTCATTTCCCTTTTCTTCTCTTCCTTTCACTTCACTTCACTTCCTTCTTCTCTTTCCTTCTTTTTCCTTCTCTTCCCTTCCCATCTCTTTTCTTCTCTTCTAACCCTCCCTCAAGTGATCACAGTTATCTCAGTGATCAGCCTTTAGGTCCATTTAAAACTTCATATCCACCTCAAGGGACTAATTATTTTTTCACCCACAATTCACCCATCATTTACCCATTCAGTTTCCAAATTTGATCCAGTTATAAAATGTATGGGTAAATATAAGTAAGTTTTGGGTCAAAGTTGGCTGAATTTGGGGAAAAACATTTAAGACTCCTAAGATTCTGTCTGTCCACAGCTTGACAACACTAGTGTGCAACTTTAGTACAGAACACTAATATTGGGAAACCAGGACAATCACAAATCTACCTCAACACACAAATGTAATAAATATACAGAGAGTTCAGCTGTCATACTGCTTACACAGGGAGAGCTGCTGTCATCTGTGTAATCTGCAGGAGTGTGACAGCCTAGTCCTATGCCATGTATTAGTGGACTGTGTGATGATTCCACCCAGCTGCCCCCCCTACAGGTGCCTCCTAAAACATAGTAGATTGATTGGCGAAATTAAAAATGTCCTTTTTCCAATAGGTCCTAGAAAAGGATTGTGTATACTGGAGGTGCAGCTTTGTATTCCTCTTCACTTATCACTGAACATTTAAAGTTTAGGTGATGTTAATGTACATTCTGTTATTGATCGGCGTCAAGATAAATCCAGTGAATGTGACTATCCCGGGCCTATTATTCCAGCCATTGCTTTGTTCTCTGATTTCCCACAGAGACTCTCCCCCCATTCTGTGCTGTGCCAATGTAACAGTGTGCTACATCATTTACTACAATTGTCTTTCAATCGTGCGCTCTAAACGATTTGTATCTGATTCCGCGGCGAGACCAATACGCCAAGAGACGACACGGCGCACAAAGAGCGAGCGATTACCCAAAGAGACGCCAATTCTTTATTGATGGCACACAATGTCACATCTAATTAGACTCTATCAATGTACAGATCCGCTTCGTGGCTTATCTGCTTAAACATCTGCGCTTCAGTCAAGCGCTCTTCATGTTCCGTCATGCTGAAAAAAGGACGCAAATAAAATGTATACAGAACGTCACTAGTGCAGGAGAAAATAGCTTCCCTCTGCAAAATGTGAACAAAAAATGTATTACTATTGATAATAATACTGATCTGCCTTTGGAACAATTTAGCTTTTTTTTTTTTCGATGATCGTTTATTGATCTTGTGCCCAGATTGGCCCATTAACGTCTCGTTTTTTTTCTCTTACAGATGTTACATTGAGGACAGGAGCTCCAAGGTGGCATGGCTGAACCGCTCTGGCATCATCTTCGCCGGACAGGACAAGTGGTCCCTGGACCCTCGGGTGGAGCTGGACAAGAGAAGCGTGCTTGAGTACAGCCTGCGCATTCAGAAAGTGGACGTTTATGATGAAGGACCCTACACCTGCTCTGTGCAGACCCAGCACCACACCAAGACCACGCAAGTCTATCTGATCGTGCAAGGTAGGGAACGAGGGGCCAAAAACTATTGTATATGCCAATAACATTTCTATGCTAATGTATACCTAATGTATGGACTTGTATGGAAATGTAATGTAATTGAATGTATGGAAAAGAAGCAGGGATGACTTGAGGCAAAATGGGGCCCTGGGCAAATTTTAGGTGGGGGTTCCATGGTATTCCAGCTCCCGTCATCTCCTGTTTTATTCTGTCAAAATGTGCCCTGGAGAAGGTGGAAATATGGGCAAAGTAGGTAGCCCTACCATTCTGTCAATTAGGGCCCTGGAGAAGGTGGGGGTCTTGGGCAAAAATTAGGTAGGGGCCCCAAATGAACAGCATTCCAACTCTGCACCCCTGCTATTCCGTCCATTAGGGCTCTCAAGAAGATAGGGGGCATGGGCATCAGTGGGGCTTCAATAATGGGGTGAAGGGGCAAATGTGATGTGGGGGCCACAAATGCACAGTATTAGAAATTAGCAAGCAAATTTTATAACTTCAATCTTGCGGGGAATCGGGCCTTTCTCGTTTACAGAACATGTAAGCGAGATTGGCCTTGTGAGTCGTCACGAGGTCATGTTCTGTCCGAACTCAGATGATCTCTTAATGGAGAATCTCCATTGAGAGTTCTCTCGAAGTTCGCCTGCAGTTACAGCTGATTGGAAGCACCCCGTGCCTCCAATCAGCTGTGACCGCAGGTTACCACGCTCCCTGGGCTGTACTTATCAATGATAAGTACAGTTCAGGGAGCGTTAGAACCTGCACATTAATGGAATTCGCAAATCGGTTCGCCGAAATTTTGCGGACCCATGGGAAGTTTGGGGAAATTTTCGCAAGAATATCAGAGGCATTCTTGCTCATCCCTACACAGCATTTCAGCTTCCTGGACCCCTTGCCATTTTGTCAACTGGAACTCTGGAGCGATCATTTTTACAATATCGAGAAGCAGTGCAAAAGATAGAGATTAAAACTTTTCTAATAACATATTACAAAATGGCTTGTGTAGCAATTCTTTATACTATATTATTTTTTACCCTAAGCAGAGTTTCCCTTTAAGCTTTTCAATGGCCCCAGTGAGTTAATACTGAACGCCATTAACAAAATACGCATTGTGCTTCTTCAGAAAGATCTGAACACAACAGTCAGTCACTGCCATTTACATCCACATAACCATAATGTGTGTTTGTGCGCTGATTAAACAGCTCGTACATAAAGATCTTTACGAATTCAGAGACAAAGAGCTGAAAGCTCGGCCGTGAGATGTACCAAGTTGGTAGATGTGGTACAAAGGAGACGTACAATACAGCGTTATAGTATTATACACAGCCTGTGCTTCTCATATAAATAGATCTATACTTCGATTCCTTGTACTGTAATGTATTATCTCTGTGTGTTATATTGTGATTGGTTTAACATGTTCTACTAGAGAAAAACACAACCCATTAATCATCACAACAGAAACTCATTGGAAGGTTGGGGAGGATTTTTTTTTCCCTTAACTGTGGCTGATTTTAATTTTCTCTTTTATATTTCTCTATGTAAATGTATTCACTGCCAGACTGATACATTGTATTACAATTATGGAAGGGGATGAGTTAGGTGCTGACGAATAGAAAGAGCCAACATCAGCCAACCGCAAGTGAAGAACAAGGTGCTTAGGTTACAGGATGGTAATTTTTTAGTGTAACACCAAAGTAAGGGTAAGACTACACATGCTAGAAAATTGTCCCCCAAGATCAATGATTGCGATCATCTCAGACGCAAAATCTAATGTGTGTACAGAGATCCATGGGGGATCACTAAATGACCTTGCAGGGAGATCACTATTATTTTGTATTGGGGGGGATGCTGCGGGGCACCTCCCGCTCATCCTCCCCACTATATGGAACTGAATGGTGTTTTGTGTAAGACGCTCATTTGTTAAAGTGTTGCTGAAAATGATCTTTCATGACATAAATGTAAGGTCTGTACATGGCTTAAAAGTGAAACAAACCTCTCTAAGGGCTTGTCCACATGGGCAGATATTTTACGTATGCTCCAATGAAACAATAGGATAACAACAGGAAAAAATCCAAAGCAAAACCTACTCCTAGCTTGTATCCAACCACTTTTCTTCTACTTAATCAGTTATAAAGTAATTGGTAATTCTTGATTAAAAGTGTGCATGTGTAGTGGTAATAAAGGATCAATTTGGACTAAAATGCTGAAGCTTTATCCTAGCAAAAACAATAAAAATGGTAATTGGGAGCTGTGTTTTGGGGATTCTGACTGATCAATAATCAATATGTGAATGTTGATTAATCAATTAATTAGAAAATTGGCAGTAAATCTTCTCCAAGACCTCCCAGACCTGATTGGCTTCCAGAACCAATAACAATGCAATAAAGGACACCGGGGCAAATCAGTATTGTGTTAGGAGAAACAGAGTGAACTAGCCTTGTATAATGGAAAATGTACAATGTAACATAAGCATTAGGGGTAGAAGGGGGGAATACAACCCTGGGCTAAGAGTCAGCCACTGACCAATGAATGACACAGAGATCAGCCAATAATTCCTAAGGAGGGAGGAAGATTTTTACTCATGCAATGTAAGATAAGCATTGGGTATAGAAGGGGAAAGACTCAACACCGAAATATAGCCTCATACAGATTCTAGTTTTCCATCAAGTCCATTGTTCATGCTAGCAAGTAAAAATTGGGACTGAGTACATGGCTACTTTTGTATGCAATGGGAAGGATTCAGCGGGGAGCCTCCTACTCATCCTACCCTGTATATATAATACAACATACTGTCTAGCGCTCATTCATTTCTACTGTTGATGAAAATAATGGCCAGTGATGCATGATGAGAATGAGGAGTTAAGGAAAATGCAACTCAGGTTGCATGCTGAAAGTATTTCAGTGCAACCCCAAACTGGGGGAAAAAAACTGGGGGATACAACATAGGACTAAGAGTCAACCACTGACAAATACATGGAAAAGGGGTCATCCTATGTGAGAAGAAAAGGGGTGCTGTATTTCCAATTTGCATACTCGAGATGTTACGCGGGTCAATATGTTGGGGGTCAATGCGGAGGATACAACTCAGGACCAGCCAATCGAAAATCTCATTATTAGGTTCCAATTTCCTGTTTTTGCAGGGTTCATTTGCACTTATATCGGTTTCGCATAGTGTCTGGATGATCTTTATCAGATATCAAGCTGTACAAAAATGTACAATGTTTTATGTTATAATTGGTAATATTAGTCAATAAATATCAAGGAGCTATGCTGGGTATGCTGGAGTTTGTAGTTCACCAGCTGCAGAATCATCTTTTCTGTATACATGAGTTAGTGAATATTCTGCAATCAGCCATTCCGATGACATGCAGAGTTTTTCATTTTTTTTTTCATATATATTTTATATAAAATCCCCAGAGATAGGTTTTATGCATTTTTTTAGATACATCAAATAGAAACGAAGGACTAATCTCATATAAATTGTAATCTGCTGATTCGGGATTAATAATTAATGGGCACAAAGAGAACAGAACGACTTCTGGATGAAAACTTTGTGACCAGCCCCGGCTCTTACCATTGTATTTAGAATAATTATGTAACTGCGCCGAGAGAAAATTCCTCTTTGCCCGGAGTCGTACCTTAATGGAATATAAATCTAAGATTAGTATGGCCGAGCCGTTAAAATAATCTCAGTGGAATACATTAAATTCCCGCTCGTCCCCCCTCCCCCCACCTTACGTCTCTTACTTTGTGGTTTTAATTATTCACATAATCATTTTTACATCATTTTTAGTTTACAGTGGTCAATTCATTTTTTTACTGTGCTGTGTATAATTACCTGTGGAAATTCTTTCAGTAAATTGCAATTATTGCCTGCATGTCAGATGGGATTTCAGATCAGGCATTGACTGCGGGGGAGGTATTGTAACATTGATAGATGGGAAAATAGTTATAGAAATGAACAATAATCTTTAACATGGTATTGTAATTTCAATCATTTCCAATCAGCAAATTAATATGCTGCCATGTAGATCTCTTTTTAGCCAATTACTTTCATAGAGTGACAGCTCATTGTCCATGTCTCCAAATTCTTCCTTTGCCAACTTGTCTTCCATTGGAGACAAAGGGACTTGTTTATAAACAAATGAAGCCCTTATATTTCAGCCCATTTATAAAAGGTAAATAGATTGAAAAAAGTCCATCAAGTTCAACCACAAGAAAGGAAACATACTAGAAACCTGCATTGTCCAGATAGAACGATATATGAATGGTTGATCCAGAGGAAGGCAAAAAAAAACCCTTATAAAAAATGGTTAAATATTCTCCAACAGGGGAAATAATTCCTTAATTCTGCGGGACAATCGGATGTTCCCTGGATCAGTCTCTGGTCTTCTTCTTTATTTATGGTGAAGAAAGGCATAGATTCAGTTAAAAAATGGGGCTGCATTATTAAAATGGAAACATATATGCACAGATGATCCAGAGGAAGGGAAAAAACCTTAGAAGAAATGGGTAAATTACTCCAATAGGGAGTAAATAGTTCCTTTCTTATTCTGTAAGGCAATCTGATGTTCCCTGGATCAACAGTCTCTAGTCTTCTTCTTCTTCGTATATGGTAAAGAGAAGCATGGTTTTTGCCCTGGGCAAACATTAGGTGTGGAACCAAATGGTCATCATTCTAACTTCCTGTACCTCCTGTTATTCTGTAAATGGGTTCTCTAGGGAGGGGCAGATATGAAGTAGGTAGCCCTAAATTCACAGCATTCCTGCTTCTTGCACCCCCTACCATTCTGTATATTAGGGCTTTTGAGAAGATGAGGCAATAGACATCTGTGGGGATTTATCAATGCGGGAACAGACAATTTTGGGTGGCTTCTATATGAAGTCTTCTTCTCCTCCACACACAAAGAGTCTGATTTATTATAATAAAGCTCTCTAAGGCTGGAGCTCATAGACTATCACGGGAGAACCTGGATGACCCAAAACAACATGGAAGAATTTGCTTAAAAGACATTTGGTATTGTTGTCAAATAACTTGAATCCTGGACCAGATCCACTCCAGGCTTGTTAGATCGCCCAGGTTCCTTCATGGTAGTCTTTCTTCTCCAGTCTTGAAGAGCTTTAATAAATCAGGCTCAATGCCTAACGATTCTAGGTGTCCCGGCACTGCCGAGAATAGGTTCCATCTTTACAATGTACACCAAGCATTCTAAACAAAGAACAAAAAAGCCACCAGGAGCCAGAAAATGTTTTCTTTTGGAAGGAAACCTCGCCAAAAACCTTTGCGATTTTTGGTTAATGGAATGAATGGAGGCTGCCATTGCTGACCTACAGTTTTGGAAAGTGTGGGGTTCCATCTAAAGCTCGCCTCCTTGTTCAATCAATCAACTTTATAATCAACTAAAAGATCCCCATATCTTAGCAAGATCACCGCTGTTGAATGATGAAGTCATGAAAATATATTGGTAAATATCAATGGAAGGTCGTGTTAAAAATCCAGAAACTCCGATCCACTGGATCCATTCTTGGCATCACCCTGTAGTTTAATCAATCTTCACCACCAATGATCTGAAGGGCAGAATATTGTACAAATGTTTGCCCCGTTTGGGTATGGCGGTGATGGACACATAAGGTTCTATGTACACAGTGATATGGGGGAAACACCACAATTTGCCATGCCTTGGTTTTGCCATGAACGTCCATATACCAAGAATGTGTTTTGTAGCTTCATGAACCACCAGTTCTATAAAATTTCAAGGTCAAACCCTGTGAGTAGAATGTACAACCTGACATTTACTTCACAGCATCTGACCTACTTTTTGCTTTGCACATAAATAGATCTATACATTGATTTCTTTTTCCTGTGACGCATTGTCATACAAACACCACTAGCGTAGCATTATATTTGTGGTAAGCATTTTTCATGAAATTGGATTTGGATTGGATTAGTGATTTTTTTTAAAGCTGTACAATTTTTTTT
This sequence comes from Pyxicephalus adspersus, assembly GCF_032062135.1. Classification (NCBI taxonomy): domain Eukaryota; kingdom Metazoa; phylum Chordata; class Amphibia; order Anura; family Pyxicephalidae; genus Pyxicephalus; species Pyxicephalus adspersus. Next base: position 173,660,059 of record NC_092858.1, read on the forward strand.
ATTTAATCATTCTACTACATTGGTATTAATATTATATTTATAATAGATGTTTTATGATAGAATAAAGCCTTCTTGAGCAATTGAGCTCTATATACATCTGGCAAAAGGTGGTAAATAAATGAAAAGTTTCTAAAGATCCATTTACTGATTGGAAAAATCCAATGTATTCATATTCAGTATTTCATATATAGAAACAATATATTTTTTAATTTTATCTCTGGTAGCTCTAATAAATAATTATGAAACCAGTGTACAGTGAACACCATCTAATACTATTAATAGCAGTGGGAAAGCAGTGCTCCATTCCCATGCCACTCTTTGACCGCCCTTTCTCCGCCATTCACCATTGCTCAAGCCAAAAGTGCTTGACTGGCCTTTAATTAATGACTGGAAGAAGGAAGTGGAAGTAGATAAGAAAAGAACATTCAATCAAGAGTCACGGGGATGAAATATGACCCGAGGACCTTGAGAATCCCAGCAGTGTGACACAATGGCATTAAATAGCAGCCATTGTCTGGTCCTCTCCATCAATGCCACATAGTAGGGCTCTTAATTGGGAGTTTGTCTGAAGACACAACAAGCAATTATAGCAAGAGCGAGATTCACCTAATGGGAAGTGTTGTGTGGATTATTTGTGCAACCAGAACTGCAACATGGCTTGGCTCACAGAATCCACTTGCTGCAGGATATGGAATTTGGGATTTGTAGAAATTGGTATGAAATGATTTAGTTTTTTATTTTGGTGCTTGGAATCTCAGCTCCAAAAATTTGTAAATAAAACATTTTCATTATATGGATCTGCTGATGATTCTTACAGCGCACGAGATTTCTTTGTCTGCCAATAATCATATCTGAAAGTGCCAAAAGACCAATGGAGGGTTGGTCCATCTAAGCTCTCCTTTGTATGTGATGAGCGAAGTGGGGATGGCTTTTTAAAAAGAAGAGTGAGGGAAAGGTAGAGCAGATCGAAGAGAGGTTAAATAAGAGAAAAAGAATGTATAGGAGAGGAAGAAAAGGGGTTTGGACAAGAAAGGTGAAGAAAAGACAAGAAGGTAAAGGAGAGAAGATGAGGGGAGGAAGGGAAAAAGGGCCACAGAAATTGGGGTAGAGAGAAGAAGAGAAGGAAGAAGCAAATAAAGAGGATAGGAGAGTAGTGGAAAGGAGAGGGGGGATTAGTAGGGTGGATAGATAGGAACAGAAGGTGGGTAAAGTGGGGAGATGAAGGTCATAGGGGGCAACAGACAAAGGTAAAGAGAGAAAGAGTAGAGAAGGGGAGAGAAGAGGGGGGTAAGGAAAAGTAGAGAGATGAAAGTAGAAGTGGTGAGGGATAAGGAGTATAAGGGAGAGAACAGAAGAGGAAAAGAAGAAGAGATACAATTAAATTATAGGAGAGAATAAATAGAGCGACAAAGTGAGAAAGTAGGAGAGTAATGGAAAAGAGAGCAGGTAAGAGTAAAAAAAGTAGAGAGGACAGAAGGGAAGAGGAGGTTAGGGGAGAGGGAGAGAGAAAGGAAGAAGAGAATTGGACGTCAAGTGAGAGGAAAGTCAGGGGAAAAGAGAGGGGAGAAAAAGGGCATAAGGAGAGAGGAGGGAAAGGAGAGGTAGAGAGATAGAAAAAGAGGTGGTAAAAAAGTAACAAGAAGAAAAGAATTGGGGAAAAGAAAAGGACCAAGCAGAAAGGGATGGAGAGGAAAAAGCAGGGACAAGGATTGTAAGGGAGAGGAGATAAAAGAGAACATAATAAGAGAGGAGAAGAAAGAAAAGAAAAAAGCAGAGAGGGATGGGGAGGAAAAAGCAGAGGAGTGTAAGGGAGAGAAGAGGAGATAAAAATACATTGTAGGAGATAATGTACGAGGAGACAGAGGAAAGCAACTATAGAGGGGTAGAAAGGAGAGCAGATGAGAGTGGAAAAGAGTAGAGAGGACAGAAGGGAAGAAGAGGTGAGAGAAGAGGAGAGGAGAGGGAGAGAGAATTGGTGAAGAGAATTGGAGGTTAAGAGAGAGGAAAAAGGGGGAAAGTGAGGAGAGAAAGAAGAGAGAATGTGAGCGGAGGGAAAGGAGAGGTAGATAGATGAATGAAGAGGTGGTAAAAAAAGAAGGAAATGAAAAAACAAAGCAGAAAGGGGTGATGGCGAAAAAGCAGAGAGATAAGGAGAGTGAGAGAGAGAGGAGAAGAGTGGGGAAGGTCAGGGGAAAAGGAGGATTTGAGAGAAAAGATAGGAGAGAAGAGGAGAGGAGATAAGGGGAGTGGGCAGAAAAAAACAATATAGCAGGGGTCCACCCTTTGTTTCAGGGGTTCTGTTTAAACTATATTTCTATATTTAACTGAGCTGTACTACCCTATCCTGCCCGCCATCTTTGGCTCTGAATACCCTGCATGTAGTTTACATGAGGTTTACATTTTTACACAATTTACCCAAACAGCACAAAAATAATGTCCTCGTGTCGCCCAATCATTGCATTAGGCATGAGTATATTACCTCAGCGAGAGGCTTCTTGATTTCACGTTAGACTCACTATTTATTTTTAGAATAAATTTCATCAATCTCCGCAGAGCCCGGATGGCAGAAAGACCTCTCGATCGTTTTTTTTAGCACAGCGCAATTTGGCGGAGGTCCTCCTCTCACCGGGGCCTTGAAGTTTCCCCGGCAAAGAATTGAGTTCACTGGCACCTCTGTAAAAGAATGAATTATTATCATTATTATTTCAAGGTAACTCAACTTCAGCAGGTCATATTTCAAGGCCTGAGAAGGATTCATAGGAGGCCGTGACTGAACTGTGCTTTGTGATTGCAGGAGAACAATGTCTACTAAAAAATCTTGTCTGCAAGAAAAGGGGGATGGGGGGAGACTTAAGGTGGGTAAAGAATTTGGCTGTGCAAGTTATGCCGGGCTTAGGAACAAAATAAAAGATGGCCGTGCTATAATAAAGGATAATATTTATAGGGGCCATGGAAATAGGATTTTCAAACCTAACCGAATAAAATATATTTTGCTCTTTTCAGCATTTCAATGGTGCCAAGTTCCTACAGTTCTTTTGCAGCCTCTACCCAATTATATGCACTCCAACAATGGCTGCATGCTGGTATTCAGGTCTGTTGCCCTGATACAGACAACATCTGGCTTCCAATTCCTGATGACTTGCTGGTTGGAGTAGAGTTGCAGATGGTTTATTGGTGAACCAGTGTCTTGGCTGCCCCTCAGTGTCTTGGCCTCCCAATGTGACCCGACCACCTTGGTCTAATGATGGCGACTAAAGATTAGAAAACTTCTAAAGAGTTCTATCATGTGTGGTTCAGACAACGTTTTTAGAAAAGTGTGAAACTTGGAAATTTGGAATTCCCTAAGTGGAATCCCATTGAAGTCATAATCATGACTTTATAATAAACAATCTAAACGGGGATACACAAAAGTCAGTATGATAGGCCAGAAGATGGTAAAACATTGTGTGGAATGGTTTGGCACCATTATGGCAACTTGATGGGGTGATGGAGCTAAGAATCAGCCTGAGCCACAATCATGCCATGGGGTACTCCTGGTGGTACTGGTGGTCAGGGAGTGGTTAGGGAGGTTTAGCCAACAGCAGAAGAACGTAAAAGGCAGAAACAGTCTTTGATCTCTTTTGTCAAAGAAGCCTTTTGAGAATTTGAACTTACAAACATAACACTGAATTTAGATCTGGCTCTGGATGGCCAAATAAATAATTCTTGGCCTAACACTATTTGAATTTGAATTTCAACTTTATTACAATTCCCATAGACAACAGATGACTTCAGAAGAATGTGGAATGCCACCATGATTTAGGTGACTATCAGGCTGTAAGACTTTCTTTGTTTGGTTGGAAATCTGGTTTATACAGCCAATCTATCCTTGTCTAGCAAGGCCAACATGACCGTAGTAGCAAACAGATGGTGGAATGTTGTGTGGAATGGTTTAGGGCTCTTTGCATGTTCTCCCTAATTGCTCCTTCTTTGGATGCTTCACATGCTCAAATCATTGCTTGCCCAGTCATAAAAGTGTCTTGGTAGCTAGGCCAACATACTGTCATGGGGGAGCAGGTCTTGTGCTACCACCATAACCAAAAAAGTGCGTAGAGTTCCTTGCATTCCTGGAAGATAAGAAAATGGGGGCAGTTGATTACCGAATATCACAGTTGATATCAGAGTCCAGGGGACAAAACAGCATTGGGCTCTTGGAAGACACCACAAGCGTTAAACAGAGGAAAGATCTCAAACTTCAAGAAGGAGTTAGGAATTTAAGATATATATTACAGGAAATAACAAACCTAGGAAATTAGTGAAATACCCTTCTTCACAAAAATATTTTGTTTTGTGGAAGTCCCATGTCTCCTGAGGAGGCAATGAATGTTGTGAAACGCGTTGAGAAATGACTAATGGGACAAATTAAATGAAAAACTGTATACGCAGCTCTCTGGTTTAAAAAAGTTTTTAATAAAAAATAAATTATGTTTTTAGAAAAGATTTATTGATGTAAGCATTTGATCTAAGTGATGCCTGAAAAATCCAATTCTGAAAGGCGAAGTAAATATGACAAGACAGCATTGTCTCTTGGTATTTACAGTACATTGTTTATAATATACAACATTTGCTTATTAAGTAGTGGCTACCCCAATTGCCCTTCCTCATCGTTCTTCTAATATAATAGATAGGGGGAACCTTGTAGTTGTCTCCTAACCAGAATCAGACTAGAATTCATCCACCTTCTTTCCTCACATCAGACATCTCTCTTCTTATTACATCAGCTGCCACTCAATTAATTAAAGGCTAAAAAAAAAGTCTTCTCAAAATGAGAACTTTACTTAAGCCTACATGAAATGATAATAATAAAAAAGACGGATAATTATTTTCCCCGGAAAGCCTCAGATCGGCCCACGTTTTCATTAGTTGTAACATAAAAGAAAACCTGGCAAGCCTAATTAAACTCCCCAACCTGTCTGCTCCACGACACTTCTGTCTGCCTGTGTGGCATTATGATCTGTGCCTCGTTGATGGGCCATATTTCACCGCTGTTTCATGTTTGCTAGTGAGAGAAGATCAGACAAGAGGACTATTTTTAATGATCGGTTTTTGGCGGGCCGAGGAGGGAGGGCAGCCTTATTAATTCAGGCCAGCCGGGTTGCTTTCACTTGCTGTGTTGTTGAGGGGCTTCTGATGTTTGTCACTTTAACTCCGATTGCACGGTGCTGTTGACCCGTAATAATTCCGTGTGTTGTCTGAGGACTTTCATGAGTGTGGGCATGGTATGGGTTCATGGTAAAGAATGACATTAAAGCCCAACTGAAGATTAAACCAGTAAAATGCATTTCATGTTCATTAAAACACAAGTTCAAGGTCTTAAGGTTTTATTCCTAAAGCTACATCCTGAGCAGATAAATCTGTTCCCAGCCAGAAGCTGCAGAAGGACCCTCACTGGGCTTGTTTATAGCATGAACCCTACCAAAACCAATGATCAAAAAATGTGACTTTGTACATCAATTAAAACATTACATAAAATTGTAAATTGATTCCAATTTATTAAAATACATATAAAACCATGAGAATGAATTTCCAATCATTGTGTAGTCTTCATTGTCATTCAACGCATTTCACAGAAGATATCTACTTCCTCGGGACATTGAACCTGATATTTAAAGCTCTCCAAGGCTGGAGAGGATGCACTTTCATCAGTGAAGCTGGCTCATCCAGCAAACCTGGAATGGATTGTTTCAAAGTAATTTGATATTTCCTAGCAAAAGTTTTAGATCCTGGACCAGATCTATTTCAGGTTTGCTGGATCACCCAGCTTCACTGATAAAAGTGTCTTCTCTCCAGCCTTGGAAAGCTTTAATAAATCAGGCCCATTAATTGAGACTTTAGAGTAGACAAGCATCCCATTCCATGTAGACAGCTTCCCCAACATAAATGGGATCAAAAACAAATACAGAGCAGCGGAGACAGATGTGACACCCAACCTACAGCACACAGGGAATTGTCAAGAAATTCAACAACCATGAGACATAATACAAGGTTCAGATGACAAATTCCGTTTAATAATACCAATAAAGGAGTCTATTTATAGAGCAGTGAATCTGAAATACACTGAAACATTCCTTCCTGGCTCTCACCAGGGAACTATTCTGTTAATGTCATATTCACTGCTTTATAAACCGGCTCCACAATGTTCTTGGCTGTATTTATAAATGTCTGACACATCCCATCTCCTGTTTAAGCCTTGACCCCAATCAATGATTCAGTCCTGCAGCAGTAGCAAGCAATATGAAGCAGCTCTGGGCAGCTGGCATCTTACTCAGTTGCTTGCTCTGCATGGTGGAAGGGTGGCTCAGTGGTTAGCATTCTGGCCTTTCCAGCCCTAGGTCACAGGATTGAATCTTGGCCAGGACACTATCTGCATGGAGTTTGTGTGGGTTTTCCCCAGTACTCTGGTTTCTTTCTACAATCTAATGACGTATGACTATGGTAGGGACATTAGATTGTCAGCCCCTTTTAGGGACAGCTAGTGACATGTACAGCGCTGCGTAATATGTTGGTGCTATATAAATACTAGTAAAATTTTCCTAAAGAACCAGAAAATAAGCATGACAAATTATATTCAGTGAAGTGGCCAACATATTACTATACATTAAATAGGGGTAATGTATACATATATACATTAGGGTAATGTATACATGTATACATTAATGTATAGTAATACGTATTACTATACATTAAATAGGGGTTGCAAAAGACAGACAGATACACAGGAGGAGTAGAGAACCCTGCCCAGAAGAGCTTACAATCTAAGATGACTATCATTTTGACATAGATAAAGTTTCATGGATACCAATATTGTAGTAGTTATATGTGTGTGTGTTTCCCTGTATTTTTTACACACATACAGTAAGTTAAAATATTCATAATTTTTAGAATCAATGTAAATTTTTTGTTAACATTCACAAACTTTTATAAAAGTTGCAATATATCACATGAGACTGCATTGGGGTGTCATGTGACTCATAATTATGCTGCGGTAGTGGAAGGTGTATTGGGTCTCATCCTTTGTATTCTTGCTGCCATACACTGTAAAAAATATTTTTTTAAAACCAGCTGGGATTTCATTCAACCAGAAATCCATGGACAGGCTATAAAATATTCAGGCCGACTGAGACTATTTGTAAAACTCAGGGAAAAAAATGATGTCTTGAAGAAATACTGAAACATTTCATGGGAGAAATATAGAGGAGGCTAATGTTGGCTTTCCAGCTATTCTAGTTGTTGCAGTTTGCTGTTGTTGTTTGTTTAACTTTTTTTTACTTTGAGACCTAACTCAGAAATATTATATGGATAAGGAGTTAAGAAAATATTCAGACTTCCTTGGTCAGCAGACTGGGCTGTAGTAGTGAACATATTGGTGTATAATTAAAATCATTCATCCCCTCATTCTAACCGAAGCATATACATGAACCCAAATGTGATATCAGCTAAAGATGAGCTGTTCAGCCGGAATATTGATCCTCATCTTTATTGCAAATTGCATGGCTAGTGCTTTGGTGATCAGCTGCTCAGCCGGAATATTGATCATAGAATTCATTGCAAATGATGTGACCAGTGCTTTGGAGATCAGCTGCTCTGCTGGAACATTGATCCTTTCCTTTATTGCAAATCAAATGACCAATGCCTTGGTAATCAGCTGATTAGCCTGAACATTGATTCTTCTCTTGATTGCAAATCACATGACAAATGCCTTGGTGGTCAGCTGATCTGCCTGAACATTCATCCTCCCTTTCACGGCAAATCACATGCCTAGTGCCTTTGCAATCTCCTGAACCTGAGCATATCCTGTACGCATGGTTCTTAGACATCAGCCAGATACCCCATAACTATATAAAATAAAAAACCCTCCATTAACTTGGAGGATTCCTTCAAATTGTCCAGGACATGCCCTGTTTGGTAAAAGTAGTGGTGTGACCGGGGCCCCGGAAATCAGATCAGTCATACACCCTTCCCATTGGGTGAACCTCGCTATGTTCATCAGATCCTGGACCAGTAGACATCCCAGATAAGAATGTTGAGGACCTATAGGACCACACATGATGATATTATTTGTGTATTATGAATCCATGGCAGGTTTGCTTTAAGCAAATGTTACAAAACAATTTTAGTAATTGAAATAAACTACAAAGTTGCAGCACTTTGTGTATTGATTTCCATTTTGAAGCATTTTAGCCAAATCGAATGAGAAAGATGGTGACTAATACCTCTAGGACTTTGGAAGACAAGTGGAGGAAAACGAAGGGCCCTGAGCAACTTTTACCAGTTTATAGCTCAGAATTAAATGTCATTGTTTTACAGAATTTTTCCATTAATGGAACATTAACTGAAGATATTGAGCAGTAAGATCATCCACACGCCTCAAACCTGCATTATGGCAGCCACAAGGAGCAAATACGAGTAGAGCCTTCAATATACATACCCAGTAATCTTTACTTTGTGCTGGTGCATAATTTTCAGCTGTCTGTGATACAAGACCGACAGCCAGAGCATTTGATGGGTTTTAAATATTTAGTCCCGGGAATGGCACATGAGTTTTTCTTTTCACAAGTTTGTCCATAGCTTTAGGATTTAAATTTGCCCTCCGGGTTTCCATTCATTAAATCTGCCCTCCATCCCTCTCTTCAGTTTTGCACAGTTGTACCAACTTCTCTTTGGGATTTAAATTGCTTACTCTGCACATCAATTGATTTCCCGCACACTGTGAGCTTTAATGATTTAATAAAGCTCCCCAAAAATGAACAAGATAGACTATCATTGGGGAACCTGAATTATCCAGCAAACCTGGAATGGGTTTCTTAGAAATCATTTGCTTTTATTTGGCAAATGTTTTCAATCCTGGATCAGATCCATTCCCAGTTCCCCTATGGGAGTGTATCTGCTTCAGTCTTTATTAAATGAGGCTCAAGGTGCATTAGAGGGTGCAACAAGTCAAAAAGAACTTGCCTCGTTTCCTGCCTGGAGGGTAGTGCATTGTTCCCATAGTGGACAATCCATTAGGAAAAAATTTAAAGTTGACATGTTCACTTTTTAAAACCTCCCCATTAGGTCTGAATTACTTTCTGCAATGGTTGACCACCACTTGAATTTTACTGGTTGAGCTGCAGACAGCCACAGCCATTGGAGACAATAAAGATGCATCTACAGGGGAGGGAATTGAGCAAACAAATTAATGTATTGCTGGGGCTAGGGAGAGGGGTTGGACAGGTCAACCATCAGTGGTAGACAAGGACTACTTCTTTATCAGTTGAGCTGCAGACAGCACAGTAGGACAACCGCCATTGGAAAAGATAATTATGGATCTGCGGGGGAGGGATGTTGGAAATTATTATAATAATGAGTCCATTGAGAGGGGTTGAGTAAGCCCAGCATCAGGGGCAGAGAAGGACTACTTCTGTACTGGTTAAACTGCAGACAGTAAGGTAGGACACAGTCATTAAAGATAATAAACATGGATCTACGGGGGAGGCATTTTGGCTCACAAATTTATGTAATGCTGGGGCTAGGAAGAGGGGTTGGGAAGGCCCACCATCAGTGGTAGACATGGAATACTTCTGTACCGGTTGAGCTGCAAACAGCACAGTACGACACAGTCATTGGAAATGATAAATATGGATGTGCGGGGGAGGGATGTTGACACATTATTAATGTATTGATGAGGCTAAGGAGAGGAGTTTGGCAGGCCACCATTAGTGGTAGGCAAGGGCTACTTCTGTACTGATCAAACAAGGTTTACTTTTGCAATTAAAAAACTTTTAGACATAGGGGAAGAGGACACAGAAAGTTTATCTAGTATGAAGCTAAGAAATTTCCAATGGCGGTCTTGGGCTGGGCGGCCTCTTTTCATAGGTGAATGTGCCCTGCAAGCTCAAGCTTATATACCTATGCCTACCGTATAGTACTACTCTAGGAAATCTCCATTTTTCTCCATTTTATAAAACATTAGTAACATGAATTACCTTGTTCAAAGAGTAAATATGAATAAACAAATGATGAACTTTATCAGATTTAGAGCTCTTTTAAATATATTATGACAACCCGCTGTTGCCCTTGAAGCCAGCGAAAGAAAGCTGAAAATTCCGGGTTAAAATTCTAAGCCGTGTTTGACCTGAACTTTCTTGCCATGTACGCAGCACGGTGTCATCGTTGCGTAAAGCCGAGGACTCACAAAGCATATAATTTTCTCAGTCAACAAGCTGTTTACAATCCAGTACATCAAGTACCTTTTAATGAACTGCATGGAAGTGTGCCGTCATTAATAACCTTTTCCTCCAGCTAAAAAACTGGTTCGAAATTGTCATCAATGCTAACGTAAGAGCCAATGCTGCCATAGATTAAATATAGGTTTAGAGATTGAAGAATATATTTAATATCCAATGCAGTAAATTGATTTTACCATACTGTGCATTTGTGTACATACACATTGTATACCTCCCATCAATGGGCTAATTGCAACCCTACAAAGTTTTAATGATGATCTGTCCATTAAAAAAGAAAAATGAATCATTATTTTCCAATGGCTTGATTTCTTGTGTTAAAAAAAATTAAATTATTTTTCTATGGTTGGGGTATTTTTTCTCTGCACAATAAACACCTAATAAATGGATATAAGATGAATTCTCTGATAGATTTTTTTAAAGCTTTTAATGTCTACCGACATATTTAATGCAGAAAAGAAAACAAGAGATTCATCTCTCCCATGCATTATTTGCTTTTATTTGATGAAATATTTATCTAGGTAAGCAATATGTCCAAAAGAGGAATGTGATAAAACTTCAAAGGAAGTGACGTTTCAGACATTTTCATCTTTGTGTTTCTGCATAAAGTTTTGTTGCATATCTGGTTTAGTAGAGCTGCACCATTGCTGTGCCTTGCTGATGGAAGTCAGTGGAATGGAAATGAGTTAATGGAATTCAGAGCCATCTTGTTCAAAATGAAGATTTCTCTACTTGGCAACAATATTATCAGTTTTTAGAAGCTGGAGGGAGACTCTAAAAATTTTCAGGCATAGCAAGCATGCTAACAATGAAGAGTCACATTAATAAAAAAATCACACTTTTTCTTGAAGAAACATTCTAGAGGTGCTCATATCCCTTATGCTTTGGCCACATCTATGGATGTTCCTTTCTAATATGTATTGCAATTGGTCAATGGGATAGTACTATATAGTAAGAAGCCAGAAGGAATGCATGGGGTGGGAGCCGTCCCTTACTCTACTAAAGGGCAATTTTCTTTATTAAAACCCCAGACAGGGACAAACTGGACACCTGGGTCCCACCATAAATAGTGAGAAGAAGAGCCCACCAGAACTTATAGCTTCTCTTGGCACAGTGGTATTTTTCATAAGCTAGAATGGGGCCAATGTCCTACCAGAGAACACCAAAAGGCCCACCAAAAAAAATAATTTAGGGACAAATGATTAGGGCCCACCAGATAGTTTTTCCTTTCTCATGCTGGCCACCTCCACCCAGCTCCTGATAAAAAGAAAATTGTTATAATGGGATTGTAACTTTTCCCTGCCACATCAAATACAGTAAAAAGAGAGAGTTAACTAATCTTATACATACATGTTCTATACCTTAGTGCTGCTGAACTTCTGTAGGCTCTTTTAGCCATTTGTTGTCTTCATGCACTCCAGCATTGTTTGAATCTCAATGGTCTGGGCCAGGTTTGTGATGGTTGAACATCTCCCATTTATCTGTCAATGGAAACCTATGGGACAGAGTGACAACACAAGTGCACAGCCTGAGACAGAGCGTTGTCACCCTATAAGAAATCTTTGAATAGTACATTCGTGACAGGGTCACCATGGATAATTTCAAAGCTAAAATTCAAAAATTAATTTAAAACTGATATTACCATGTTGAAACATAAATGAGATTTTGCTATTGGGGTAAGGTTTGTACATCTCCATATTAGCTCCAGTTCATCATTGTGGCACAGACAAGTGACTGGCACTATCTGACATTTCAGCTGCAGCAGGCTGGATATAAAATTCTGAATTTCTAAGCTTCAGAAGCAACCGGAAGATCTTATTCTGCCTACAATTCAGAGTTCAGCTCCCCTCGGCACTCTGGGACAGATGTTTACTGTCTTCCCCTGATCTCCAAAGGACAATTGGGTGAAATTTACTGTCCATGCCTTTCTGAATCTGAAAGTTTATTGAGCGAACAACCACAATGTGGAGTTGGGGAGGGGAGGTTATAATGTTGTGAGATTCTGTCTCCATGGAATAATAAGAAGCAAAGACAAAATAAAAGTTTTGGAGTGCACCTGTCAGCTTCTGCTGAGATCTCAGATAAGTTTCTAAAATGTGTTGTGTTATTCTATAAATACGGTTATTTTATATACGGTTATGAAATCTTTACAGGGGGAAATATGGAAATGCCATTGCTGTTCTCCTATACAAGATGCTGATTCCCTGATTGTCTCTGTTTTAAGCACTTTTGGAATTACTGGTTTGACTATAACTATTATATACAAAATGCAATCATTTATATATCGATATAAACACAAACTTCTGTAATTATGTCCAGCCAATCTTGTAATGTAGACAACTCTACCAGACCCAGGTCTTTGCCATGACCTTGACCCATATGGAGGACATGCATGAAGTCATCACTCATACCATTGACTTCCAGGGTTGGATTGGCAATGAAGAAAAGCCTGATCATCTTATAGTGGTTGACCTCTTTCTCAAATCTTCTTCTCTTTTCAAATCTAAATGTAATTGAATGGTGGCTCCAGTTAAAATAAAGACAGCTTAAAGCAATCATGCTAACTCAAAATGTAATACTTTATTTATAACATGTTCTACCACAGGCTGTTAGCTGTGGTTGCTGTAGGTTCCTGAAGGTGACAAGTTGCCATGTGCTTGCTTTTTCTCCATTGGAAGAGGAACCACATCTCAACAGCGAGTCTGAAAAAAAGTCTTAGGTTTCCATTATTATTATTTATTTTTTATTATTAATAATAATATTATTATTATTATTGTTATTATTAATATTATTAACTATGTGTGTCTTTAATATCATTATGCCTAGCTACATAACCATGAAAGACTTATTCCAGGATTCCTATAGATAGATATAGATAGGTATACCACGCATTTTAGAAAAACCAAAAAACAACAATGGCTTTAATATTTACCTCCTTCCTGGTGGTGTTCCCAGAATAATCCGGTATTGATCTCCTCATGGGTGTGCCTATAATTCACTGCTTATAATATAAGGCATCAATGGCCCGCCCCCTAGGAGCATTACTATGTCACTCTGCAGTACAATAATAAAGAAACTTGTTCTGATGCCATCTCTGAGGGGCCACCCCTTGCAGTGAAGAGGTAGATGACCCTGTATGCTATCTGATAAGACTAAAGACTTGGAAAAGGAGATAACATGCAAGGAAGAAAAAGATAAATTTTGTTTAAAAAAATGCATACCTGTATTTATTCGTGATTTTTTATTATCTGTTAAGCTGCACTGGTGATCATTTTTATATTTCATGAACATCCAACAGCAGCCTAGTCATTTCATGTCCTGGTTTAGGAGAGTGATTTGTTCCACTGACACTAAAAAAAAAAATAAAACCTCTCAATTTTAGCTCCTGATGGTAAATTATGTGATGAACTCAGCTGGCTGTGAAATTGCCGCCCAAGAGTAGACCTTTTCCCGAAAACCATTTTGTAACGCTGAACCGATTTACTCAATTCTGACCCAGAAAACTCCAGGCCAGGCGGATGGATAACATTGCCCACACTTCTGCCGACATAAAGAAGGCAAGACCTTTGTCTGAAATGTCCGACTCGGCTGTTAAGAAGCCGGTTCCTGCGGCCGAGATGGTCAGACTGGAAGCTGTTTACCGTTAATGGCGCAGTCAGTAGAATCAAGAACGTCTCTGAACCATTCTACTGACCATCATGAAAAGATCTGAATGTCACTTTGCTCCTGGAGCGTAAAAAGCGTTGTCAGTCTGCAGCCCGGCTGAAGGAGCTTTGACGTAGAAGAGAGCGTGAGAAACGACAGGCTCATTACCCTGCTTTTATATTCACCTTAAGTGAACATTTCACTCATTTAATTTATGATATGAAGCATAAAGATTAGGTGGTTAAGTAGCTTTAGAGTCATAAATCCAATCACTAAAACTTTATATAAGCTGTAATGTGTTGATGGAATTGCCAAAGTTGTTTGCAATCTTTTTTAAATCTGCAGCTTTCATTGAAATGATACCCGGTGATCCTGCCGGGAAGGTGTTTTTTGCAGGCACTTAATTGGGGGATGGCGCCTTTGCTCCGGCATTGTCATTCTGTAACACAGTGATGGATGTAGCCAACAGTGGGCCACAGTGCAGAACTGGTTTGGGGCTCCACTGCCATATAGCCTTGAAGCCCCTCTTGGCTAGGTAAGGTCCGGTGCCCCACTTTGCACCTCCCTATGTCCACCTTTGCTGTAATATGGACCCTTAGTGGACCCTGGCAATGGACCATGTTAACATACATTGGGCTTCATGATCCAGCAAACCTGGAAGGGATCTGGTCCAGGATTGAAAATATTTGCCATCTAATAACAAATAAGTATAAAATCCATTCTAAATTTCTGGATCACCCAGGTTCTCCCATGATAGTCTTCTCCAGTCTTGAAAAGCTTTACTAAATCAGGCCCAATTAGCAGGCATGGTCCACCTTTATCCAGCTGATGCTGGAGCAAGTGCATGCAGACGGAAATATGTCCGAAGATAACTGTAGGTTGCTGGAACCAAAAAGATAAGTAGTGCTGAGATGCCAAAGGTTAAAACAAGTATTTTAGAAAAAACGCATCATTATACCCAGTGCAGAGCCAAACTAAATAATGTTCAAGCTTGACTTTTACAGAAAAAATCCAAACTGCTTATTACTGCAGCCACCCACAACATAAAACACAATAATGTAACAAAATGTAGCGATCCCCTGAGAATGCCACATTCGTATTCATCCCCATAGCCTTGTGTATTGGGTGCAAAACCTTTCCAAATTGAGTATATTACATTTATGTGATGCATTAATTTGCATCGTTGTGTATCGTTGTTGGATTGTATTTATCTCATGAAGAAGCAGAATTTTAAGTAAAACACGTTGGTGGTAACCTTTCACCCACTATACATGGCTATATCTGATCATTTGCAACCTGCACTCATATAGATTCAGCTCCAGGTGATGTTATGGGTTATAAACACTTGATATTTAGTAAGCAATATGCAACACAAGGGTTGATAAAAAATATATTCAATTCATTTTTATACAGAATATTTGCAGTCCATATCTATGTGACCTGTACAAATAAAAGTCCTACTGAAGAATGGTAATTTATTTTCATACATATGTGTGCAGATACATCAAAATGACAAAGTTGCATGCCAAAGTGGTCCTACTCTACGTGGTCTTACTTTGCGCCAATGGAGAACCCAATTGGGGGTTATACATGGCGATGGATAAATTAGCTTTGTCTGCATGATTTCCCTTTCCTTTATAAAAGAACCGCAAGGCAATCAAGACAAAGCATCCAATACACTATATATAGATATATACAAGAATCACATCAATAATATCACATTTATGTTCTGCAGGTATCTCAGCAGTGTGCCGTATCCTCCCCCCTCTGGGCCTACATCAGCAATCTCAGCCCCCGCACGAAGCATCTTGGTTCTGTAGAGTATCACAGAGATAGTTTTGTAATTATGCAGAAATTGCCTTTCAGCCGGTGCTGTCAGTGTGCCGCTCTTATCTGCAGACAGGTGAAGCCTGGACCGCTATGGGTCAAAGGACAGCAGGTAAATAAAGTTTTTGATAGTCTTCATTTGGTAGGAGGGAGCGCTGGGCCCTTCCTGAAGGAGCTCACATGCAGATTTCCGGAGAGATAACCGGGCTGCCTCTATAGATATTGACTTTTCTTCAGTAATGAGTTTTAGTGCATTCTGCGCATCCCTCATCTATTTAAGGAGACGGAAATTCTGGTCATCAAGAGCACCAATACTGAAGTTGAAGCTTGACTTTAAATGCACATTGATATCATGCTGGGAAATGCAGGATTCATATATTTATATACATGCTTCAGCACAATAGGCCACCTGCTGTAAAATTTTTTGACCACCTGGGGTTTTGGGAACGTAAGCATTCTAGGCCCGATTTATTAAAGCTCTCCAAGGCGGGAGAAGATACACTTTCATCAGTGAACCTGTGTGATCCAGTAAACCTGGAATGGGTCAAGTCTAAGATTGAAAATATTTACTAACAAACAGCAAAACCATTCCAGGTTTGCTTGATCACCCAGGTTTACTGATGAAAGTAGACTTGGAGAGCTTTAATTATTCTTGTACTCTGTGTCTACCCTCCATGGATTCCAATCTCCTCTCATCAGGTCCATAGTAACTTTAGTTCATGCAAAACTCATGTTTGTGTCACTGGAGGGGAAGATAGAACACTTAAATATTTTTACTAGAGATCTTTATAAAGCTAAGCTAAAGAAATGCAGCTACATCCTACATTAACCTTTCACATTAAAAAATACAGGGAGACAGTTTATAATATTTAAAGATTTAATGACCAACAATGATAATAATAAAGCCTATTACCTAATAATGTTTTGTCCATATAAATGGCGTTCCCCTTTCCAGGACATCTAGGATATTGTCCTTTACGTTGATATTGCCACCTTCGGAGCTGAGCTGTGCCCTTCCATGATGAATATTGTCACATCATTCAATCGACTGGTGAAGTGCTGCACCTTTTACAATGCTGGCATTAAAAACATGGCTGACATTTAGAGTTTACAGAGCTAATGAGATGTCCCAGTGTGAGGCTGCGTTCATTAGATACAACATTATGGACAAGGCAGCAAATGGCTCCGATCCTCATACAGGAACCTTGTGACATATACCGCCGCGTTTTACACAATGCGTCACTTACATCTGTCTGAGCCCTGGAAGAACCTTTACTATGACCTCCCATCACAATCACCTCACATTTCATCTCCATTCTCCTCTTTCTTTGTTTATTTCTTTTCCTTCCTTACTTTTTTAGTTTTTCCAAACATTTTACCTCCCGTCTCACTATCTTTTATTTTGTCTTCTCTTGTCTTGTCTTCTCCTTCTTACCTTCCTCACTGCCTTATGTTCGCCTCCTTTTTTTTTTCCTTTCTTCCCATTCGGCTTCAATCTTTCTTCCTTCCTTTGTATCTTTGCCTTCCAATCCCTGCCTATCCTTCCTTCTTACTTTCTCCTTTACTTTCCTTCCGTTTTCCCTTATACCTTCTTTCCTTCCTCCCATCCATTCCATTCTTCCTTTCTTCCTTTAGCTACATTTCTTTCTTCATTCCTTCTTTACTCCCTCTCCTTCCTTCCTTCCTTTCTTCCTTCCTTTTTCTTTTCAATTTTTCCCTACATTTTACTCCCATCTCTCACTTTCTTTTATTTTAATCATGTCATCTCCTTCTTAACCTTCTTTGTCCCTACTCTATGTCCCTATTTCTTCTTTGTCCCTATTCTTTCTTTCTTTCTTTCTTTCTTTCTTTCTTTCTCTCTCTCTTTCTCTTTCTTTCTTTCTTTCTTTCTTTCTTTCTTTCTTTCTTTCTTTCCTCCTTCCATCATTCCTACCTCCCGTTCTTCCCACTTTTTTTTCTTCCTATCTTCTTTCCATTTCACTCCTTGCCTATCCTTCCTCCCTTCCTTCCTACCTTCGTTTACCCCATCCATTCCTACCTTCCTTCTTTCCTCCCATCCATCCATTCCTTCTTTCTTTTTTTTTTTTCTTCCTTTCATCTCCTCTATACTTCAGCCTTACCTTTCCCCCTTTTCCTTTCCCTTCCTCCTTTTCAGATGTTTCATCCTTCAAACCTACTTCCTGTCCTTTCCATTTCTTTAACTCTTCCTTCCAACCTTTCCTTCTTCACTTCCTTTACCTGTTCTTTCCTTTGACCCTTCCTTCCATTCTTCCCCCTTCCTCCCCATACATACAATGCAGATATAGAACTCTCTCTATACCAGTCCCAGTTTTCCCTCCCCCATTGGAGTCCTTGCTGTACCTATGTGTAATGTGTATTATACAGCAGGCAGAGAAGATCTGATTTCCTGGGTCAGGTCCTTCCAGTAAACCTGTGATAGTGAATATGATAATCAGTGCTGGATAAAGTGAGACTGTTATTAGTTTGCATATTATAATTTACCCGTCACAAAGCCTAATGTGTTTTAAATCATTTTGCAAGCCGCGGGTGTCAGCTTCCCAACAACCATCATAATTAAATGTGTTTTTCCTTCTTTGTCATTTGTATTTGTTAGCAGCGGGTCAGGGAGCGAATTGTTTGTAAAAGTTATAATTGTCGCTTCATAATTTCAAATTCGTGTTGGATTCAGAAGTCTGCCACGTATAAAAAGCTGTGAAATCTTAAAGCTGAACATTTACCTTAAAATACATTGAGCTTTGTTAATAAAATGTTACTATAAGCAGGGGTGTCAAACTCTGGCCCGCGGGGCAAATCTGGCCCTCAATGTCCCTTTTTTTTTTGGCCCCCCAAAGAATTCCAAAAACTAACTACATCTGGCCTCACATCATCATTTTCAATACATGCAATACATAGACATTATTCCTGTACACCCATCATGTGACACAAAGCCTAGGCAATGATCACATGGTGCCTGACTACCAGGGGCATTGTGTTTGTTTCAGTGCATTAGAGACTGCATAGTGTAATATTTAGTGTCAGACAAACTTGTGATGTGAGAGGATGAACAACACACAGCCATAGATAGATAGATAGAAATGAGTCTCTCCAACCCTAAAGTGTGTAGAGGGGTTTGGTTTTGTTAATTATGGATGAAGTAGTAACCTTCCTCAAGTTTGCCCTCTGACTTGGTCTAATTTTTTAATTTTGGCCCTCTGTGTATTTGAGTTTGACACCCCTGCTGTAAGGTATTGGTTCTCCTTTCCTGATAGTAGTTGGGTCTCTTATGATTTCCTAAAATTCTTTACTTTTACTTTTCCTGTTGTGCACCCACCAGCTGGGGGTTCCAGTGCTCATGCGGATGTGTAAGTACACATGTGCCACGGTGCCCAACTTCATGTATGTAGGAAGCCAGGTTTGCATCAAGTGTGCGCCTACTTGCATGGATAGGACTTACAATAAGTTTTAGGAGGGTATTAGGTCTCCACAATCCTGGCACAAACTGCTGGATCCAAGTGTGTTTATCTCACCTCTTTACCTGTTCTTAGCCAGCCTTCCCAAGACCGGTCCTCATCCCATCCACAACCACGCCTGCTGCCTGCAGACGGCTATTCAGTTACCAATTTCTAACACAAAAATATAAGATTTTCAAATAAAATATATATTTTGTAAAAAAAAAACCTATTATATCTAATACAATTAAAAAGTAAACTTGGTAAAAAAAATTAAAAAAAAAAAAATTTTTTGAAAAAAAAAAATCACTAAATTTACTTTCCTTTGGCCAGACCTCAGCCTGTCCACAACCACATCTTCTGCCTCCGGCCTTCAGGCAGCCGTTCAGTTGTTCATTTTTAACACTAAAATACAAAGCATTCAAAAAGAAAATTAAAAGTTACTAAAAATAATAATAAAAAGTAAACTTTGTAAAAAATGTTTTTTAAAAATATGTTTAGTTTCTTCTGTCGCTAAAATCATAGGAAGTAAAAAAGTTTGCTAAAAGATTAGTAAAAAACTATTTAAAATAAAAATATCCCTATTTAATGTACAGCACTGCATAATATGTGGGAGCTATATAAATCCTTTTTAATAATAATAAAAAGAAAAATAGAAAAAAAAACTTGGTAAAACAATTTTTGAAATTAGATTTGCTTAACCCCAACCTGTCCACAAACACATCTTCTGCCTCTACCCTGCAGACAGCCATTCAGTTACTAATATCTGAAACTAAAATATAAGGTATTCCAAAAAACATTTTTTTTCTAAGTTTTCCATGAAACATTTTATTTCTCATAGACGATTTTGTTAATTCATTTTGCATTTTGAAAATATTTTCATTTTTGTTTTTATTTTATACTTTTATGGACAAAACATGGGAATGGTGTCCAGCATTTGATTTGCTTCTTGTCCAATGGAGAATCAATGGTATAAATAAAAAAATAAATGTTATTCAAAAAATATTAAAAAAAAGTAAATGTCTTTAAAAAAAAGGGGAGAAAATAAAAGAGGGAATTTTACAAAAGAAAAAAATTCACATTCTGCTGTCACTAAATGTATAGGATGTTCTCTGCTGAGCCAGTTAGGAATGAATTCTTACTATAAAGCGTCTAGGGATCCATAAATATTTTTTTTTCTATAGGGTGTTTAGGTAAAATTAAAAAAAAAACAAAAAAAAGAAAAGGACACTTTAGTAAACTTGGTAAAAGTTGGCAAAACACACACACAACAAACTAAAAAAACAATATTAAAGAATAATACATTTAATGTACTTTCTTCTGTTATTAAAATCTTAGGATGTGAATGTAAAAAAAAAAAATAAGGAAAAAATAAATAAATAAACAGCAAAAAAAAAATATATATATTTACATTTACTTTCTCAATAACATTATAGGATATAACAGAAAATTCAATAAAAATCAGCAAAAAAATAGCAAAAGTTGCAAATGTATGAAAAAATGATTTCTTTTTACTTTCCCTCATGGGAATTGCTAAGTTAAGGGTGAGGTAATAAATGTACAACTTTTCTATAGCAAGAGAAAACAAGAAGCAGATCTTTATCAATGTTGGAAATATAGATTTAGTGTTTTCTATTGGAGCAAAATTATGTAAAAAAAAGGAAAGAAAAAATAAACAATTCACCTAAAATTAGTTTTCATGTGGTTAGAAATAGAAAAGAAAAGTAAAATTAAAATAATAAAATAGTAAAATAAAAAGAACACTTTAATAAACACGGTTTTCTAACTTTATATCTAAGCCCTGTATCTCAGAGACGATCTTCTCTTTATTCCCGGCCAAATGAAATTGAAATAAAAAAAAAAATAAAAAAATGACAAAACTTTTTCATGGCCTTGGCCTGCCTCCCTTGAGATGCCCGCTGCTATGGAAATGTCCCAATCACACTTTTCATTCTCTACTTAAATACCGACTAAATTGATTTTCTTGCTGCCCAAAACAAGAATTGAGAATCGGAGTGGATTTGATGCCACGTCAGGAGAGTTCCCTGGGCCCTTTTTTTCTGTGAAAATGATCAAGTGTTTGTTAATTAAATCCTCGGTTCCATCAGCCACCTCAGATATATTGGATGTCGGATAAGTCCAAATTACAGCTCTGATTCCATGAGGGGATTTAGCTCCATCACAAATCGTGAGGCTGAAACCTCGTTAGCCGTCTCCGGGGTTTGGTGGAAGAAGTCGGGGGCTGGGGGGAATCTTGATTTGGACGACCATTACACTTTCTGTTTTTTGATAGTGAAGTGAGCGGGGTGAAAGCTGAACCAGAACCACATGCATTGTTATTACACATGAATAACTTACCTTGTTATGGCTCCGTGACCTTTCAAAAAACAATGACTAATTTATTTTATAAATTCCCCCTGAGGGTGATAAATTATTCCCATTTTTTAAATGCACTAAGCAGCAAACAGAAAATATTACTTGCAGGATCTGTTTGTATTCTGCCTGTTAGCTTCCCCTTTATTAAATCTGTACTACAGCCTCCCCTTTAATGAATCTTCCCTTCAGTCTTTCTTTAAAAAAACTTGCCCTCCAGCCTCCCCTTTAACAAACCTGCCCCCAGCCTCCCCTTTAAACAATCTGCCCTACAGCCTCCCCTTTAATAAACCTGCCCCCAGCCTCCCCTTTAAACAATCTGCCCTACAACCTGCCCCCAGCCTCCCCTTTAAACAATCTGCCCTACAGCCTCCCCTTTAATAAACCTGCCCCCAGCCTCCCCTTTAAACAATCTGCCCTACAACCTCCCCTTTAATAAATCTGCCCTTCAGTCTCTCCTTTAATAAACTTGCCCTTTAGCCTCCCCTTTTAATAAATCTGCCCTACAGCCTCCCCTTTAATAAACCTGCCCCCAGCCTCCGCTTTAATAAATCTGCCCTACAGCCTCCGCTTTAATAAATCTGCCCTACAGCCTTTCCTTTAATAAATCTGCCCTCCAGCCTCCCCTTTAATAAACCTGCCCCCAGCCTCCCTTTAATAAACCTGCCCCTTGTCTCCCCTTTATTAAATCTGCCCTCCAGCCTCCCGTTTATTAAATCTGTCCCAACCGCTTTTTTAACTCTGCCCTCTAGTCTGCCCTTTACTAAATTTGACCTCTGGACTTCCCAGCCTTCCCTGTATTAAAGCTGACCTCCAGTCTCCTCTTTATTATATCTGACCTCCACCCTGTCTTAATAAATCTGCCTTCCAGCCTTCCCTTCATTTTTACTGCCCTGCAGCCTCTCTGTCTCCTTCAGGCCTACAGGGTCCTCTCATGGACTGCAATTCTGATTTCCCCACACACTGTGACCTTATCACAATGTACATTGGAAACTGCAGCAAGTCAGAGAGGGGCCACCTCATTTCCAGAACTCATCTAGCCCCTCCCTTCCTATCCTGCCTGTCCCCGCCCCCTCTCATTTATTGGTTTTCAATTCTTTAATCATGAAGGCTCTGCCGCATATGTGGGGCAAGAAGAAGGGTGAAGGGACACAGTGGGACACAGGTGATATTTAGGGATGAACTTCCTCGATATTCCCTCGAACTTCAGTTTTGGCAAACCGATTTCGCTAAACCATCAGAAAATCGAGGAAATAATTAACCTCTAGTGCCGCGGATCTCAAATAATTTTTTTTGTTTAAATTCGACCTCGATCAGCGAGTTTACACCGGACGTTCTTGCTTAAAATTCAGTAAGCGAGTTTTAAAAACTCATTCGCTCATCCCTAGTGATATTAAAAAAACTTGGCCGTGGCTTTAACTCAAAAACAAATAATATTAAACATGCGTGACTTTAAATTATGTTTTTATATCAATAAAAATTAAAAAAAAAAAAAGAACAACGCCATTATAAATTTCTTGTATCTGTTCTGTAATTATGAGAAGAGTTTGATTGCAGCTGCAGATTCAGTAACAATGGTTGAAGCTTCGGAAAACTGCAAAACCAGTATCATGGGTGCGTAAAATAATGAAGGTTTGATTGTGAAATAAAAATCTTTTTTTTTAATATTAAAAGCAAAAACAAAAGTAAAATAAAATAAAAGCTGTAAACCTAAAAAAATCCCTTTATGTTTTCCTTTCCATCAGATTGTGTTGTTTCAAAGCATTTTACAATAGCAGGTAATCAGCCTGGCAGACCCGGGATGTCACAGTTGTATGGATTTCACATGGAGGGATCTCAGTTTGCCGCCCTTAGTTTGTGAGTCACACACATATCAGCGGGAAGGTTAACTCCATGCACGGTGCGATATTGTACGGGGAATATTACAGCCAAGAAAGGTCAATCTGGATAATTCAACATAGAACGTTCCCACCTCTGCGCCCCTGCGAATTATCAGCTGAATTTCCTTTTAATAAAATGATTATTTTCCTTTCTAATCCCCTGCCAGCCCCAGCAGATAAAATATTGTAATTGCCAGGTTGCAAATGGTAAATCCCTAAGAAGGGAAAATGTAAATTTTGTGATGTCCTGAGATGTTCCAGTGTGTGACACCAGCGACAGATTCGGGGTAATGCTGGGCCAGGGATGGGGAATCTGAGGATTCTCATATGTGTTATATATAAATATCACTTTAATAAATTCACCCTTTTATTACTGAGTGTTGTGTACACTGACTTGTGCTGATTCCTTGATTATTTTTCCCACTGACTGTTGTGTTGTTCCGCACACTGACTCTTGTGTTATCCCTGCACACTGACTCTTGTGTTGTTCCGCACACTGACACTTGTGTTGCCGAGTCTCAGTTAGTGTTTTACCATGCACATTCTGCTCTCTTGCTGTCACTATAATGAACACATATCATTCATTCTGCTGAACATAAAAAAGGAAGCAATGAATGAAAGGATGACATTTGTACTTGCATTATTTATTGCAACTGTGACATTTAAGAAAACGTTTTGGCATCTCCCTTCTTTTCTGTTTCCGACAGGTATGCTAACTGCTGCACAGTGTGAGCTTTATAAAGACAATTACACAATTTATTGTTCTTCAAACGGAGCAATTTCGACGGCGTGTACACTTTATAGGAAGACTTGTCTCTTCATCAGGACTGCCATAAAGTTTATATCAGCCATCAGGCCTCTAGAACTTTGCTGTAGATTGTTCCGGGTGATGTTATGTTTTCAGATCAAACCATAGATTGAATACTTTGGATGAAAGGAAGGTATAGGCTGCGAGGATCAGAGACAGAAATTCTCAGAATTGTGACAAATACCATGGGAAATGAAATGACACCGCAATGCAGAGACAAACAAGAAGCAAAAACCTTGACATGCACAATGAAACATGTGGGTGGAGTGGGGGTCGGGGGTGTAGGAGAGAAGATGGGAGCAATGGATAGGGGAAAGGAGTCATGGAGGGGTGAGTGTTGAGGTTTGTGTTGGTGTGGTTGGATTGGAGAAGGTTGATGGGTGCACAGGAAATTTGTAGTGAAGGTGCCATGATGGTGGATTTTTAGCATGATGGTGAGAATGTAGTCAGTATGCCTATACACCCCCCCTTGCCACCACCATGGCAGTGGTGAATGTTGAGGTTTCTGTTGGTGTGGTTGGGTTGGAGAAGGTTGGTGGGTGCACAGGAAGGTTGTCATGATGGTGGATTTTTGGCATGGTGGTGAGAATGTAGTCAATGTGCCTATAACCAATGGCACCACCACCATGGCAGTGGTGACTGTTGGGATTTGTGTTGGTGTGGCTGGGTTGGGGAAAGTTGATGGGTGTACAAGAAAGTTGGAGTGAAGGTGCTATGTTGGTGGTTTTTTGGCATGGTGGTGAGAATATAGTTAACGTGCCCATTCCCTCCTTGTCACCAAAATCCCCTCATTATGGCACCTTCATTCCAAATTTCCTATGGACCCAATCAAAACAAACCTCAACACTCACTGCTGCCAGGGTTGTGACACCCACCATCTCGGC
Organism: Pyxicephalus adspersus; assembly: GCF_032062135.1. Lineage (NCBI taxonomy): Eukaryota > Metazoa > Chordata > Amphibia > Anura > Pyxicephalidae > Pyxicephalus > Pyxicephalus adspersus. The sequence goes on from NC_092858.1 coordinate 173,685,187, forward strand.
ACCTTCACACCAACTTTCCACCAACCTTCTCCAACCCAACTCCAACACAAACCTCAACTATCACCACTTCCATGACTCCCATCATCTCTCCCATAGGTGGTGCCTCACAAGAAGCTTTCATCTCTTTATTCCTGATATTTACATTTTTGGTGACATATGTAGGTGTTTATGGCACCAAAAGAGTTTCAACTTGTCAAGGCATGGGCTCCAAAAGACCTCCAAATAGGTTGTGCGTTTGTTTCCATAGTTCACCCTGCTGCCATCTCTTCCCCAGGTAAACAATGCCCAACAGCTGTGCAATAAGCAAAGCTCATGCTCCCTACTGATTGTAGAGCTATAGCTCTGACTCTATCCCCTGCAGAGAGTCCACTGCTTCCACAATAGACCTTATCTGCAACATGCTGGTAGGAGGCAGATATTGCTACCCAAGCTGTGCCTACTTCCTAAAAAAAATTCTATTAAGTTGATGATTTACTTTATTTTTTTTTCATATTTGGCTGGAGTGTGACTTTCCTTGGATTTTATGGTTGCACTCAGTAGACGTAATAACACGCTGACGCCTCTCAATGGCGATAAAGAAACCGATAGCTGCGTCTCTCCAGTGGTTTCTATACTGAGCAGTTATAGTATAGACTGCTACCCATAGACTGCATCCCACGTCCTATTACATCTTATTCCGACAGCCAATGAGATGTGAAATAGCTTCCTCTGTGCATCATCACCCGAACGCTGGCGACTTGTTGACTGAGATAATATACAACCTCCCTGTTCACCGCAGAGGCTTCCTGTGCAATCGAGTCGCTCATCACTCAGGAAGCAAGCTGGTAACCCAGTGCTGGAATCTTCAATTAGATTCATCCTTCTTCACGGTGAAAGACCGGAGAGTTTTCACCGGTGACTTCAAGCCTGGCTTTCAAAGTTGTCAGCTCATATTTTGTGCAATCTTACAGAAAAAAAAAACCTTGGCGTAAAGTATAAAGCTCCTCTGAAAGTCATCCTGGCAAAGCATTTGTAAACCGAATTACCCAGAATTGTGATTCACCCAACCCTGGCAAGAGAGTTTGGCCAAATTCATGACCTCCAGAGTGGTTAAATGGAGCAAGGATCAGATATTTATTTTATGGTATCTATATGTAATGAGAAAGCTTTTATTGTCCCTTCCCAAGTATTCCACATGACAATGCAATTGCTCTCCGAGAGGACCATGCCATTATCATTCAGGTATGCCATCTATTACCATCTACATTAATCCTGGTCCCTTTGGTTTTGGCTAGGTTCATAAATGTCTGATAAAGATCACCTTATCCTGAGACCTCCTTATAAGTTACAATGTTGTTACCTGAATATTGTGGGGGAGGAGACTGGATATATGCTTCCTCTTGTCTGCAGCAGACTGACAAATGCATCTGAGCCTAGACAAAGTCTGTGGAGCTGAAATATATAATTATAATTAATATATATATATATATAATATTTTAATAATTTACCAGTGGAAAAGTTTTATTGTGACTAGTTTTCATGCAAATTAAGTAAATAAAGTGAAGTTGTACTCCTGCCACCCCTTGTTTCCTGGCCAGCACCAGCATCTTCTTATGGTCTTCTTCTGGGTTCAGGAACATTGGGCAGGTAGAGTTGAGTGCATGTGCAGCTCAATGTACATTGTATAGAGATTGTGAATGGACAGGTCAGAGGGTTGTATTAAGGAAAAGGTACAAAATTCCAACAATATTAACTTTTTAAGTTTTCTTAAACTTTGGACAAGGACCCATCCACACCGATTGGACAGATCATGGGTGTTTTTCCCCCTCAGATTTGAGTAAGCACATAGCGCTATCCCATCTTCTTACAATTTGTATCATTTTATATCAACGTGAATTTTAAAAATTGCAATTTTTTTCCCAAAATTTTGGAAAATGAAAATTCCTACTTGCTCATCCCTGACCTTCTTAGACAGCTTCCCCACACTGTTTTTTTAATTGTATTACATGATCATTAATCAATTCTAAAGCTGACTTGGGACCTCGGTAGGAGTCCCTGTTGGATGAGGAGGCTCTGGGGCCATTGTATGGCGGCACACTTTGCACCTCCCCATGTCCGCTTCTGACCAGCAGACAGATAAGGCTGACACTGGTGCACGGCCTCTAGATATGCCTGGCCTTTATTTAACATTAAGTGCTCTGTTCTGTGCACCTCCCGACATTGGTTAGGCTATATACACACGTCAGATGAACGGACAAAGGTCGTCCCAGGCAAGAATCTGATATATAGGTAAAGTGGTCAATCAACATTGTTCATCATGAAGGATCCATGAACGACTGATTGGAAACGACTACAGTACAAGTAAAAAAAAGGGTAGAGAACAACGGGGTGCTGTTCGCTTGTCCCTCCCATTCCCCCTTCCATTGCATTCATCTCTCATCTCATACAATATCATTTCCAGCAACAAACATTTTTCATGTTTTTGCTGCCTTGCTCAGAGTTTGGATCCCCTGGCTTCAATGCTAAACTTACCAATCTGCCTGCAAATGTTTTTTAATAGCTGGCACTCCCTGTCAAGCTGGGATTGGGGCAATAACGGATGGCTGATGTGCCCCACAGAAACTTTTTGTGCTAGTGAGGTGTAAAATGAAACACATGACTTCTCACTCCGCCAATAATTATTTTTAATGTTTCCTCGCAGCTAAGAACACTTTCCTGCTGTTTAAGGCCCTGAATATTAGGAGGCTCCTCATGTTTATTGTGATAATGCCTCTAAACAAGCCGTGATTTATGACATCGTTATGCGCTTAAAAATGAAAAATATGCGCCTAATTCTGTAAAAGCATATCTGAAATTAATTTTTACTTCATTTTCTCCCCTTTCATTATATTCAGATTAATTATTATAACCGGCGGAATGCATTAGCAAGGGGCCATATTATGAATATTAACACGCGGAATGGCATAACACGGATGTTGGGGATGGGGGGAGGGAGGGCGAGGCTCATTTGGTGTCTTTTGCTGAGAAGAGATGACGATTTAAAAGCCAACAACAGCCAGAAAATATAATGCGTGTTTTTGAATAGCGTTAAGGTTATTGAAAAAATACTTTTGTTGTGGTGTCCTCAGGCTTGTAAATGCCAATTGAATTGCACAGATTTGATTTTTTTAGCTCACACTTCAGTAGCAAGTCTATCATGTAGATAAAATCTTATGAATTACTGCAAATATTCAAATATAAACCAATCTGAATATAAACCAAGTTGCGTATTTTCACCTGAAAATACAAGAAAATGCTTTGACTCAAGTATAAACCCAGGGCACAAAATACAGCCATCACCACTTGAATTCTAAACACTAATTCATAAAATTTCCAATACAATAATACAAATACATCCATGATGTGTTATTATGTAAAACATTTAAAAGAGGAAAAAAATCACATGGGTTCAGTCTGTGTATCCTTTTACCCATTTACAGGGTAAAGCGCTTTGCACTTTTCAGTTGGTTTAAATGGGCCACTTGCCATAGCATTATTAATGCTGCATTATTAGTAGATGGTGCTGTGTCCTCATGTGAAGTGTGTTACTAACTCAAGGCTCCTGTCCCAGTGACATGAGTCTGTTACACTCTTTACATGAGGGTACAGCGCTATCTACTGGTGTGACTTAGGTATAAATCAAGATTCTATTGTAATGGCATTTTCAGGGAAACAAAACTGTTTATACTTGAGTATGTGATAACTATGAGTATGGTAAATACACATCTATGAGATGATTTAACTGCTAGTATTTGCAATTCTGGTAAACCAGCCTGGGTAAGGCTGTTGATCCAAGGTTCTCCTTGCTTCCTGTCTTGTTGACATTTTAAAAGACAAGAAATGAGAAATAGAAATGTCTTCCTTTATTGGGGTTGAGGAAGAACCCCTCTCAGCGTTGCATCTCTCTTTCATTGGGGCTGATTTTCTTGCAGTTCTTCAAGACTGGAGAAGATAGAGTGATCCAGGACTGGAGAACATTGGTGATCCAAGGTTCCTCACTTCCTGTCCTGATAATTTAAATGACAGGAAGTGATAATTAAAAGTGCCTTTCTTTAGTTAAGGAAGGCTAGAACCCCTCTCAAGGTTTGATCTCTCTCTCTTTGAGGATGATTTTCTTGAAGTTCTTCAAGACTGGAAAAGACAGACCATCATGGGAGAACCTGGGTGATCCAAGGTCATGTATTCAAAAAATTGGAGCAAAGATTTAAAGCTATACAAGTTCACCTTTTATTATCATAATATTACATGGCCTGTATAGTAAGGAATGTATGCGGGACAAAAAAAATATACTAAAAATGTTTTGATTCTGATGCATTTCACAGTTTGGCTTCTTCAGGGGATGTAAAGACAGATAATATTTAATGTACAGGTGGCCTAAAAAAGCCCTCGATCCAAGGTATAGTTTCAGGGATAAAACGATTGTCATCAAGACAGAAAGAGAACTTTCCAATGGAGATTCATATAGCAACTAAATCCCGACAGGAGTTCTAATCACATTTAGCTTTTTTGAACAGTTTCATTATTTTCATTCTTTAATCAAAAATTTTAGAAATAATTTTCCCATAAATGGTGCAAAAACTTGCCGATTTTCCATTTCTTTTATTTTTTCCTGAGGATAACAGGTGGAAAATCACTTTACTCTCGATAGCATAAATCAGTTTGTATTGACCCCTACTCTGTTTTTAAGAAGCAGCTTAGCTGGAGATGATTACGTCCTCCTAATGTACATTAGAAAACAATTATATAGACACCCGGAGTGACAGACAGGTCTAATATTAGCATTTTAATATTGCTCGCTATAAGCTCTTCCATCATTACTGAAAGTAATTACACTGCTTTGCATATGTATTAATTAGTTTATAGAGTGTTAGACAATCAACAGAAAATTCATCTTGCCACCCTCCTCTCCGAAGTAATGGAAAGAACGTCACCATCGAGATGGAATCATAAATTATATGATGGTAACATAATAAAACAGAAGCTTTACTAATGCAGGGAGGGGATGGTATGGAAGGCCTCGTAAAGGGGATATGTCAAGAGACACCAGTGTGGATTTAAATTAGATGTAGTTTAGATTATTTTCATGCTGAAATATTTTATACATAATTATATATATATATCTTTCTGTTTAAATCAGCTAAGAAATATCATGCATCAAAATTTATTTCCTTACCAATTGCAGCCAAAAGATGTCGCTCTTCTAACCGTGGTTTAATTTTTTTTTTATACCTATGTTGTTGACTTTGCAACTTTATCTTCTGTTGTTCAGGGTTAGTCAGATCTTTTTTTTACGTTTTGGATTAGATGAGGAATGAGACAGTTTTTGATACAGTCTTTTTTATTTTATTTTGCTATCTAGGAAGACCTTTGAAATGTAACATGGTTATGTAGCAGATGGAGACAAAACGTAATTTTCTTTTATTACATGTCAATGGATATGCAAATATAGATTGATGCAGCATAAAACAAGGTCAACTGTAGGTCAAAAGGTCAACTGTATATTATTAGGGAGGTCAGCTGCAGGTATGAAGGTGGTAAATGCAATCAGAAAATGGTCAACTGCAGGTCTGAAAGAGTTAACCTATAGGTCAAAAGAAAGTCAGTTGTTTAGAATGCAGGTTAGAAGACTGTAAGTCGGAAGGAGATCAGATGTAGAACAGGTGGCCAACTGCAGTTTAGAGGAATATATAGTGCAAGGAGAACAGCTGCAGGTCCAAAAACAGCAACGCCAAGATAAAAGTTGGTCAACTGTAGGTCAGAAGGATGATAACTTCATAACTCCATAAAGAGATCACCCAAGATCAGAAGGCAGTCAACTGGAAATCATAATTGATCAACTACAGGTTAGCAGAAGGTCAACCGTAAGTTAGAAAGAGATCCGGTGTAGGAGAACATAGAGAGATCACCAGGAGGTCAATTGCAAGTTAGAAATGTAGGGTCAGAAGACAGTCAAATGCAGGTCAGAAAAAGTTCAGCTGTAGATTAGAAGAAAGTCAACTGCAGGTCAGAACGCGATCATATGTAGAACAAGATAATATCTTAGGTCAAAAGATGGTCAACTGCATGACAGAAGGAGGTCAGGTGTAGGATAAGAGATTACCTGCTCCAAAGGTGGCCAACTGCAGGAGGACATAAACTGCATGCCATAAAAAGATCGCCAAGAGGTCAACTGTAAATCATAAATGATCAACCATAGGCTAGAAAAAAGAGGACTGCAGATCAGAAGGTCTATTGCAAGTCTGATGCACCTGTGAATGAGCGTAATTAGAGCTGGAAATATTTTTAATGCCTAAACTATAAAATGAATGTACCGTTAAATCTGCAGCATTTTCCCACCCACCCAAACCATACCTGAACCACTCTCTCACTTTCCATCCAACGTGTGTGATCTCCACCTGTATCCGATTAACCCTTGGAACCCATGAACGCATTGCACCGCTCATCTTTATAGCGGTAACAGAGGGGAACGTGGCGGCAATGACATATGCTGATATATTGCAACAGATGTCTCGGGAAAATTAGCACTAATGTCCAAATCAATTAAAGGGAAGCTGCTCAGAGATTCGCCATGTGCCGTCCTTTGGGCATACGTATCTTTATATTTATGGATAGGATGATTAACGTTCTGGGCGATTTCCCAGCCTGCCCAGGTGTGTGCAGCGTCCGACAACATTACCTGTTCTAGATGAGCTGACATACGTTACACAGCAGGGGGTTCCATCCTACGTCCTCCTAAGAATAGGATACTAACCTACATTTCATATAGAGCTCAATTTATCACATAACCTTGAAGAACGCCAACGTATGCATCACTACATCACTACGCTAGATTAACAACTGCCTGTCGAAGCTTATAAAAAGTTGTAGTATGTATTGATTTACTAACACAGTTGGGTTACTAATTAAAAGTTAAACTTGCATTAAAAATGCCAGATCTGCTTATTTTTCAGTGATCCCCCCTTAGGAAAACTTTTGCTGTGGTGCCGGGTAACCCAAACCTCATGCACACTTCTGCATGAGTTCTGATTTAATAAAGCTCTCCAAGGCTGGATAAAATAAAGTATCATAGAAGAACCTGGGTGATCAAGCAAACCTGTAATGGATCTGGTCTAGGATTGAAAACATTTGCCAACTAATTTTTAAGAAATCCATTCCAGGTTTGGTAGATCACCCAGGTTCTCCAATGATGGCCTGTCTTCTCCAGGTTTGGAGAGCTTTAATAAATCAGGCCCAATGTGTTTAAGCATTGCCTTGTTAAACTCAAGCTACTAAGCCTTCTCCGGGATCTTGGCGGAAGGATGGTGATATCATTCCATGCTGGGGGAAAGGTATATTTATCATTTTTTGTTCTTGTTACAGCCATTTTAGCATGGAAGGGGAATACTTTTTCCAAATGCTGGTTGTCTGGGGACGTTGTGACCCAACTGCTTCAATACTTTTGAATCCTTAACATGGATTGGGTACAAAGCCAATACATCAGGATGACAGATGTAAAAGGAGCCTTCATGGTTTATTTAAAAAAAAAATTGCCCAAAATGTTATTTTATATGCAGTAGAATATGGTTAAAGTGAAACTTAGCTCATGCAACTCCTTTATCCGCATTCAATCCCAGGATACTGCCATCTTCCTTCACTTCTTCCTCCCAAAGATGATCTTTGGCCATCTTGTTTGGCGATGACCTAACTCCGTAGTTGGTGTGCAGGAGATCATTTATCATTGCCTGTCCCTTTCTTTATTAATGACCCATCTGATCAAGTCACTTCTTTGCCAACTTGCCATTTCATTTACCTTTCTGTCCTGTAGTCATAGCAGGTAGTAAAGGAAAGGCCCCTTAGACAGAACACGTGTCCCCATTGGATGATTTCCTCTCTAGCCCTGATGACTACCCAAAAAATTGAATTTTCCTTTACATTCAGTCCCAGTAACATTGGTCATTGGGACAAATGATGGGAATCTCCTTTGCTTGAACGTGATAGGTTTTCTCATCCCTTAATAGCTTATTTTAAACATGGAAGATACATTGAGCACATCTATCTCTAGAAAAGAGCACCTGTCATCTCCCCAATCAGATGCATTGAGCGATGTGGAATAATAGTAATGATGTTTATTTCTCTAAGGCTCCATGCACTTGTGTGCTGCAGAACTATGGGCATTGTAATGCTTGGTAACATGTGACTCTTGTTAGCGCTATAAATGTCACCTGGACCTTGTCTACAACATATCACACTGCACAGTAACACACCACTGTGTATTGTAATAGGATTGTTAACAAAAAAGGTCAAGTGCTTCTTTTGGTGCCCTGCAATGAACCATGCCATGCTAAATAAATGGGCTCATATAATGCACACATATATGTGACTGCGGTAGCACGCAGTGAACCAAGCCCAAGGAAGTCACAGACCAACCCCCCCACCCCCAGAAACTCTCTACATTTTTATCTGCAGAATAGTAAATCTGCAAACCGCATGCAGTGCCTTCGTTAAACGCTCTGTAAAGACCACTCTGCCACCTGCCGCGGCTTTAATCAGACAAAACCGCCACTTTGGCACCAATGGGGGCTCGGAAGCGACAATAAAGGGTCTCTGTTTAAAATATTCGAAATGACTTAAGAATAGAGAGAGGGGAAAAAAAAACGGCAAAAACAAAACTAAACAAAAGACAGAAAATGCGAGCACAGCCCCATGACTCGGAGCCCCGTCGAGTTCTAGAATCGCAATCACAGAAAATTGTATGCCTTTAAATACAGAAAATGTGTTTTCGGTACACGACGTATCATGGATCCGAGCGACGCAATCTGTCGTTCCATCCTGCTTTTTTGGTGGATTTTCTGGAACGATTAGGATAATGGATACAGGTGCACAAATTAGAGGCGCTGCTCTTTATCCACAATAAGCAAATTACTCATAATTCTTTGATGAGTGTTATTTTTCTTGGTGTCCGTCATCGGCTGCCATGCAGGAAAGTGAATGGATGGTGGAACGAGGATGGGAAAGACGCCTGTAGGCTCTTAGAGGAGACTGGCGCCATAACTGCATATTGATACCAAAAGAAAAAAACTCTTAACACCTGAGGGATGATTTACAAATCTGCACAAATACATTCCTGACATGTTAAAAGATACTTTAAGTGGGGCCATTTTTCAAAAACAGCTCAACTTTTTATCAATATAAAAAAATGGAGCTCCATTTTAGTGACTTTGCCAAGGATTACTAAGATTGCCCATATAAGACTGTATTATGTTACATCTAATACTCACCTTCCCTTCCCTTACAATCAAAGTGTCTGTTTTCCATCACGAAATGTCCGATACTCCTGGCTATGTGATTTCCTTCAACCCGTGTTTGGCTGCTTAACCAGCAGTGTCACTTGGAGCAAGTTGAGAATCCCCTGTGTCACGCTTGGGGGATGTGTCGCTGCTTGCACAGAAGTGGTGTGAGCCCTAAGAAAGTCCAAGGCACAGAATCTAAGCAGTAACCCGGTCTTCTCCAGAGACTCTAGTGGTGAGGATGTTGCACCGCTGGTTACTGCCAGGTTGCAGGGCAGGTGATGCACGGTACCAAATCACTGAGTGGGAGAACTGTCAAGGAAGGCCAGGGGTGAGGCAGGCAGCAAGCAAGAGAAGTCAGGAACAAGACAGGGGCCAAGAACCAGAAATCCAGGAAATAGACACTGGTGACACGGGTGCCACCGGTGACACAGGGAACACAGGAGGCACAGGTGACCCGGGAGTCTTGGGAATCACTGAAGACACAGAGGAACACTAGAAGAGCAAGGGAACAAGGGACAACAAGGGGTTGAATAGGTAAAGCACTGAATTAACCAACAGGTGTACAGGAAATGCTCAGCAGATCTAAGGGGCTCAGCACTAGTGGAGTGCTGTGTCTGCGCTAGCATATTAGCCAGGGATGATTAAGTGGCTTTTTCCTGATTGGCCAATGGGATGGGCGATACTGATAAAACTTAGGTAAAACAGGTGAACCAAGGGTAAGAACTGCTTGAATAAGCAGGAGAAAGGCTCCTGCGCTTTAGCAAGGCAGAGGTAAGTGTGACATCCTGGCCTTTCTTTTGAAGCTTAATTTTTCATGGATTTTGATATAAAACACTTTCATTTGGCTCTGGCTATGGGTGAACAAAGACAAGTAAAAGGGGTCATCTGTAGAGCAGAACTAAACTTTAAAACCCCAAAAACTGTAATCTGATGTCCCTTCTGCAAAATAAACCAACCTCCCTGCCGATTGGCAATCTTCTGTTGAATGCTGAGTTGGGCATGCGCAGCTCAGTGAACGGTCCCAGCATATAAGGGTGCTGGGAATTAATGATTTCTTATGCACATGCATGAGAGTTTCATAATCTTGGCCTGGCCAATGAAGATGAACGAAGATCCAACCTAGAAGAAGACTTGGTGAAGATGTCCAAGATGTCCAACCATGGAGTGAGGGAAGGTGAGTTTAGTTCCACTTTAATGTGAACCCAGTGCTTTTTTAGTCCAAAATTTTCATTTATATTTTTGTTATCAAAACTGAGACAATGGGCCTGATTTATTAAAGCTCTCCAAGGCTGGAGAGGATACACTTTCATCAGTGAATCTGGGTGATCCAGCAAACCTGGAATAGATTTCTTCAAAGTTTTTACCAAATGTTTCGAATCCTGGACAAGATCTATTCCAGGTTTGTTGGATCACCCAGTTGCAGTGATGAAAGTATATATTCTCTAGCTTTGGAGAGTTTTATTAAATCAGATCCCAATGTGTTTGTTAAATAGTAGAATTGATGTTTAAGGATAAAAAAACCTTTCTGTATCCCCGTCCCCCTCACCAGACTCTCCATATTTTTTGGCTCAATCAGGAGAACCTTCTAATCTCCTGCGTCAACCTGGCTGGCCTATTTTTGTCACCCCCCGGTTCCCCGCCGGCATTCCCACCCACATCTGTCAGGCCGGGTTTACATCACCATAGATCACAATTACCTTAGAAAACCAGCAGATGTAACAAAGATTTGTCTTGTTTTAGAGCTATTCTGTGGCTTTTCACAAGCTCGTTTTTTTCTAATGCCTTCCAATTTTCTTTAGTTGTTGTTTTTATCTTGAACTGGTAGTGATCACAAATAAGAATTTTTTTTAGAGAACCAGTCATGGCTGGACCTGTGCTGTTCAGAATTTGGTCTGAAATTATTGTAACAGGTTGATTGATGCAAGATTTATATTTATTAACATTGTTTACTTATTTTGTCTGATTTGCTAAAATCAAGTTTGTAGTGAAAATGCTAATATTTTAGGAAAGAACCCTACTGACCTATCACTATTTTTTTTAACATTATATAAAGGGTTGGCTATTTCTTTTATATAATGTAAAAATATGTTTCTTTTTATTTTTTTAATTGTTTTTTTGGGTGGACCCCTCCCCTTCCATCTTTACTGCCGCAGCAGTAAAAACTGAGTTGGAAACCCGCAGCCTTTCGGGATATATGTCACATATTCTAGGAAGCCAACGGTTCTCCTTCTGCTCATGCCCGAGATTAGCATGCATCATAAGGGGCTGTAATGTCAAAAAAAATGCCAATCTCACGCATGTGCAAGAAGGTCGGCAGTTTTTTTAAACATTTTCAGGAAGACAAGTCACTCGATCTGGGACAGTGTGGGACCTACTGGACTTGATTTGCGGAAAGAAGGGCTTTTCACCAGTAAAGGTAAGTGGTATTTTTTTATGATGAAAGTTCCACTTTAAATTCCAGTTAAACTAGCTAAATGCATTTGCTAGTATGCTATAAAGAAGAATCCTTGCCTGTGTAGAAGTATTGGTCCTCCATGTCCCCTGCTGAATCAGAGAAGGGACTCTCCAATCAGTAGGGTGCATGAGCATTGCACCCTGAGAGTTCCATTTCAGAGTCGGCAGGAGTGTGTTATTTTGATGCTCCTGGAATGTATTTGAAGGATTTAAACCAAATTCTAAATTAAATCTAATTTTTTTTCTTTCCTTTGCCATTGGATTACCTATAAGGTCTAAGCATGCCAGATCTAATGGAAGAAGTGTGCATGGCAGAATCACAACCCTGCTGCTCATTGCAAGACGTTGTGTTGTCAGCCTGCAACAGGACGTTGTGCAACTGATAGAAACTTTGCAATAGATTCACAAAAAATGATGCTGGCCTACTGAACTGAAGTTTGCATCACTCAAGAAAAAGTTTGCAATAAGATTTCTCAGCACTTTCCAACATATGGTCTGAAATTCCAATTTAAAGTGAATATTTTCTTTCTCAATAACCCATTTCTTCACCGATAAAAATAAAGAGAATAGCAAATCCGAAGGTTTATAGTGAATTCCGTGTGGCTGAATTCAGTGAGATGAGTTCCCTGGTACCCCCGGTGAGAAGTGACAGGTCCTCGTGACGGTTCTGATGTCTCTTACCTCTCTGTAGAGTAAGTGACATTTCCCGTCATGCCCTGATAGAAGAAAAGGAAAGTCAGCCTGCTAGAGAATATAAAACAACGTTCAGTGGAGCCGGAGTTCCAGATATAAATTATAAAAATGCTTTACCATTGCAGTCTATCATTACATTAATAATATATTTATATATAATGAACACATTTTATTAGCAGAATTGGTTACCATATGTCTGCCTCTTCCTACAGCAGCCTCCCCATATGTCTTCTGCAACAAATATATTATATATATTTTACATTTTTATAAGTTTTAGAATTTTTTTTATTGCATTTTTTAGTATAGTGCTGTATTTAGCTGTCACTGAATGTGCAAACCCCTCACAGCTCAAACAATGGATTTTGGAGCCATCTCTGTTTTGATCATTTTTTTTTTCAAGAGAGATAGAAATAGTGTGGTCCTGGAATCATGTGACCCATAGGATTGATTCTTCCTGTTCTTATGACAGTGAGTGGTCCTGAATTTTGTACTTAAAGTGGAACTTTCAGCAAAAAAAGAAAATAGAAACTTAGTTTTACAGGTGTAAAGCTGTTGATCCCTCCATGTATAGCGGTCTTTTCTAATCATTGGTTCATGGATCCGTCACAACAACATCGGGCGACTGCCACACACGGAGACAAGCCTGGCAGTTTCTATTGGGTGAGAATCATCCCATATGTGCACAAGCCTTACACCACCCAATATTGCACCCGCGCAGACGCTCTATCCTAAAAATGTAAAAAAAGTGCCAATCTCACTGCGCATGCGTGTAAAGTTGGCATTTTTTGTTTTACAATCCCTTCGATTTCGGGCAGCCTCCTGGGATAAGTGAAGTATGAATCCAAGCTTCTGGTTTCATCATTCAGTACCATGACAAAGGCAGAATGGGAGGGGTCCCCCAAAAATTGAAAAAAAGCAAATAAAAAGGAACACATTTTTTTCATGATATAAAAGGGTTATCCATTCTGTTATATAATGTAAATATGTGGTGATAGATTTGCTTTAATAAGGTTTATAATAACTTTATTCAATACAGTAATAGTACAGTGTGTGGGTCTTTGACACCATGATGATGATGATGTTGAGCGATATTCAGCACTGAAGACAATTTAAGATTACATTGGAAAGGTATTTCCTCCTGGACACTAGAGATGGCTTTAGGAGTCATTTTTATATATAGTATATAAATAATAGATATGATTTTTATAAGAAAAAAAATCTTTATAACCAACCCACATGCTGCAGGAATAACTTTTGCATGTTTTAAATGAATGATACTTTTGACATTTCATGGTATTATCACCTATGTTACTTTTAGGGGAGATTTCCCTAAAGTGCACGTGGGAGTATGTCCCAATGGAAAAAAAAAGTGAAGATAGGAAAACATGAATTTAAAGCCTCAGCCAATTTAAGTTAAATGCAAATCTGTGAAAATGGTATTGTTATCGGAATTGTCGGAATGGGGAGGAGGGGGTGGGATAGCTTTATAAGACGGACTGGTAGATTCTTGGTTTCATATTGATAGAGATGATAGATAGATAGATAGATAGATAGATAGATAGATAGATAGATAGATAGATAGATAGCATTGGACATGATTTATTAAAGCTCTCCAAGACTGAAGAAAATAAACTAGCATAGGGAAATCTGGAATGGATTTCTTAAAATTAATTTGCTATAAATTGCTAAATGTTTTCAATCCTGGACCAGATTAATTCCAGATTTGCTGGGTCATCCAGGTTTTCCCATGATAGTCGAACTTCATTTGCTTTAGCTGTAATAAATCAGGCCCATTGCTGATGGATTGGGCAGATTTGATACAAATTCTGGTAATTTGATTTCCATCGGTGAATCATAAAAATTATATCTTCATTTCATATCTATGGTCTCTATGTAGTTTAATAGGAATGGATGGAAAATGCTTTGGCTGGTCTTGTAGCTATAACTTGCATGAGGTATTTCACTGCTTTATTTTCCTTTGCCATAATGAGAATTCTAAAGATTCACATAAAACCAATAATACAATACAGAGAGTACTTTTGTACCCATTTGGAGTTTATTAAACCAATGAGGAGATATTTAGGTTATCGATGATTAAAAAAATACTACAGGCTGCTCTTTTAACCCAATTTGATGAGTCGGCTTTGGGGAAAAGCATTTCCAACTGCAGGTCATTGGTTGATAGGGAGAGAATTATAAGTAATTAAGAATTTATCAAGCTCGGGAAGTTCCTGACGTCCTCTGATTGGTCCCCAGTAATGAAACAGCTGCTGTGGGATGGGAAACAAAACACTCGGCGCTCAGTGATGGCTTAATATAACGAGCCGAGATTGCTGAGAAAATTGCAATTTTTACTTTTTTTGTAATGAAGACGCCAGGCAAATATTTTTGTGTATAGTTTCCCTAATAAAAGAGACAATCAGGACAAAATACCTGGTATAAAACAAGGAAACTGCAAGAGAATGGGAAAGAATTATTTTCTGCATGGCTAACTCAAAGTATTGTGCTGTGCTAGAGAATTATGCATATGTTTTTTGCATGATACTGACATTTGGGATTTCAAAAATACCCATTTCTAATAAATAAATAAATGAATAAAATAATAATAACATATAATTTTAAATACATAGATCAATAACACATAAATGTTTTTCTTTTCTTCTGCAAAGCCTCACAAACACATGTTGATCTTTAAAGTTAATCCCACCTAAAGCAGTTCCCTGTGATGGAGTGGCAACCATACTGCACTGCTCCTGAATTCAGAGCAGAGTTGTCACCCTCATGTAGACTGTGCCTGCTACATAAGTCACCTTTGAATCAATCCTGGTGTGCAGTTCTTGTGTTCACAAATATCTAATACAGACCAGGTCCACTTTAAGCTGAATTTGAAATCTGACTTCATGGACTTGGAAAGGGATGGTGTAGGTGAAACATCTTCTGCTCCCGAGGGAAAGTCATCGTGTCAATACAGCATTCTCTCTATCCTACACACTGATGTGTTTGGAGAATTCAGGAGAATTTTCATATGCAGATTGGACTAGTGTTACATAATGGAGATCCAAAGCCACAACCCTCAAAATTGGGAATTAATGAAAAATGATCAAGCACATGATCATACAAGAGTATAATATTTATATACAGTGGTACCTTGGTATATGTCTGCTTTGGAAAAAGTCCAACTTGGTATAAGTCCTGTTTGGACACGAAAAAGTTTCCTTGGTATACAACCTTTGCACTAGAACTTGTATGGGTCAAAATGAGTCATAACACCACGCGCTAATCTTATTTACCTCTCTCAAGACAAAGCCACGACTGCCCACGAGCGTCAGTACGCCAATTGCTACCATTCAGTGAACAACCCGCGCTATAACTCTCTGTGAATTACATAACATCTCCTCCTCCTCCCTTCTCAGCACCATCCTAGTAGGCACTCGTCTCTTCTCAGCAAGGTAAAGTGAGGTTATATCTTCATTTATTTCATCTAATTGCTTTTGTATTTATGTATTTTAGTATTAGACAGTGTTTAAATTATTTCATACAACCCTATCAATGTATAATATGCCAATAACAATAGGATTTTTTTTCATGGGAACAGATTAATCATTTTCCTTTTATTTTTTATGGGAAAAATTTGTTTGGTATAAGTCCAGGGATCTGGAATGGATTAAGGACGTATACCAAGGTACTACTGTATATATTTTAGCTTTGTTCCCACTTTAAAAAGTATTGATTTATGCAGTCATTATAGGTTGGGGCTGCTGGTGGTTGTCTCTATTTCTGCCCAAACACTAGAGGGCAGCAGACCAGTTGCAATAACAGCTCCATGTCACATGATACCTTGCTTTGTGTATCATGGATGGGTGGGGGTCATATTTTAGTCTCGGCTCTGTACAGCATATTGGGTGGCTACAAATGAAGACATGAGGCACGAATTGTAATTACAGGCATTATGAATATGCGGATCTTTGCAAAGGATAGAAGGATTCATGAAGATCAGTTGTACATCAGGAGGAAAAAAAAAAAGGACGGAATGAGGAAAGAATGTATTATTAGGACAATAGGACATTAGGACATGTATTATTAGGACACAATGTTTTATTTGATCAATTTGCTCTATATTTACATATATAGAGACCTGGAGCTCTAGTGGTACATTTCAATAAGGGGCAGAAAGTGCAAGAACCTTTCTTACGGCTTGACACTGATATCTACACGGTAATTACAAGTAGGAATCTGTAGCAAAGTTTGCCATGATCCTTGCATTATCTTTATAGCTGATCCAGAAGGGTTCTTTATTTTACCTCCCCCTAGGCAGAGGAAGCAGGGACCAGACCAGCGTCTACTAATCTCCATTGTTATATGATCCATGTAACTCACTATTCACCATTGACTTCTAAATTGTCTACCTCTTTCTCACGGCTAATTTAGTAATGTGGGAACCTGTGCATGAAATATGCTGATCTTTAATTGCCAATTAATAACGGCAATCAAGTCTTCTTTGTGTATCTGTAAGGACGGAACTGGGAAGATTGCATTGAATGAGCTTTCAAAGCTTCCCGTCCCACCATTGTTATCAACTTCATGTACATTATTGTATTTGATTTTGGATTGTTTCCTAAATTAAACTTGTATGACTATTCACCTATGGCTTTTTTTTTTAAATATCCTTCTTGAGGGTCCCTTTATGACATTGTGGTGTGTTAATGGGTCAGCTGAAACAATAAAACCACCTTCCTAATATTGTGTAGCTGGCACCAGAACTGACCCATTAGGACGTGGACTTCACAAGACCACTGAAGGTGTCCTCTGGTATCTGGCTTTAAGATGTTAGCAGCAGACACATTGCTTTCACCAGCCTCTTTTCTTTCTTTATTGCATCTTGTGACCATCTCTTCCTCAGGTAGACAACCCACCCAGCATTCCATTTGATCTAAAAGACAACATAACCCATCAATCCATTAAACCTTTCTCCATTTGGTCGACTTCTGGTGACTATCTGCTTATTGTAAGCTCTTTTGGAAATGGACCAAGATCATTTTGGGTATTTTGACTGACCCATAACACCAGACTACTTTCCTTCCTTGCTCTAGGGTCTAGTTCTGGAGCTTATCTGCTTATTGTAAGCACTTTCAGCAATTCACCAAGGTCACTGTGGGTACTCTGATTGACTCATCACATCAGGCTACCTTCTTTCATTGCTCCATAGTCCACCTATGAAACTCATCTTCTTATTGTAAGCTCTTTTGGCAATAGACCGAGTGATTGTGAGCACTTTGACTGACTCATCACACCAGGTCACCTTATTCCATTGCTTCATGCCCATGTTCTGGCACTCACCTTCTTATTATAAGGTCTTTTGGCAATGGACCAAGGTCATTGTGGGCACTTTGAGTGACTCATCACACAAGGCCACCTTCTTTCATTGCTTCACAGTCCAGCTCAGGAGCTCAACTGCTTATTTTAAACTCTTGTGGCAATGGACCAAGGTAATTGTGGGCACTCTGGCTGAATTATCAGACCAGGTCACCTTCTTCTGTTGCTCCATAGTCTACTTCTGGTGCTCATCTGCTTATTGTAGGTCAATAGTCTTCCCAGAATTTTTTTAAGCTAGTTGAGAAGAAGCTGTAGACAGGTTGTGGCCCCTGTATTTTGACCCAACTTTTCAGAAATCACCCAAAAACAGCCAGATGGTCACTAAATAGTGCCGGGTGGTGCACCCGGATAAAAGGGGCTGGGGAGAACACTGTTGGCACTTTTGACAATGGACCAATGTCAGCACTCTGGCTTTGCAACCCTATATGCAACAAGCTGAGACATTCTGTGTGTTCTAACATCAGCATTTGTTTTTCAAGAATTTGTGCAACTTTGGTTGATCATTGAGATTAGACCAGATGGAACAGAACCCCATCACCCACCACATACATCAATGAGCCATGAGCTCTCATAACCCTTTTGCCAGTTGTCCAACCTTGCACAACTTTTGGTAGATACTAACCACTGAATTCTGGGAACAATCCACAAAACCTGACATTTTGGAGATGACTTGACCCATTTTGGTCAAAAATGCAACCTGCACTATTTTCAGTAGGTACTAACCACACATTAATGGGAACAGCACACAAAGCCATCAGTGTTGGAGATACTTTGACCCAGTCCAGTTAAAGTGGCTCCAAAATTGAGACTTTGAAAGCATGCATCAGTTCTTAACTTACTGCATATCAATGCCATTTTTTGCACTGCTTTCCCCCTGCTCATATATGTAGTTTTTGCAGTTAATCCTCTTAGCTCCCAATTTCCTGGACAAGAGGCGTCTGTTTACTAGAACACGGAGGCATCTATTGCAGAGGCAAACGACTATTCATTTTATCAGAGCACAAACCGAGCTGTGACTCACCGCTTCTCAATTCTCGTTAAATGCATTAACTGCGATATGCGCCTACAGTCCATTCACTTCCCTGGCCCACTCGCATTTTTTTTATGTTTTTTATTGCATATTTCATAATGACGGTCAAATCCTGTTGTACAAAATTTAAGTAAATAAAAGGGATTGGGAATCTATGATGATTCATCCTTTTACCGCTGTGTTTACCTCACATTTTTTTTTTGATGGTGATCAGGGTACAAGCACAACATTTTGGAGAAAATAAACAATGATCGTCTCGCTTTTATTAAATGGTGCCTTTCTGTAAAGTTGAATATCGAGTTTGGCTGATTGAGGAGAAAGAGAAAAGAAGGTTGTGCAATATTAAAGGGATTTCCATTGGGTTGGTTTGGATATGCCTTGGAATCAAGTGATCACATTTTGCTCCCGAAGGCTGGCACGGTGCTAACCATTCACCCACTCAAACAGAAATGCTAGTTCTCAAAAAAACAATATCTAAAGATTTGACAGTGGGTACTCTACCGCTCACCTCTGCTCCTATTCTTTCTTTATGGGGCTGCCACTGGTAAAAGCTACTTGAAGGGTCTTTGCCAAGGCAGCGACTACCGGAATGAGGAAGCTGTAAGACGACCAGATCGCTCAACCAAGAATGTGTGAACGGTGTTTATGATTATCTTATAGACGTGTAGAGATGGTCAGTGCTTTTATAAAGACCCAGCATTATCAATGGCACCCAGAGAGAGAGAGTGTTATAGTGACAGGCTGCGCACAGCTGTATTATGAGAAATGGTGGCAAGAGCTGCCGTTAGGTGATTGATGATCTGCTGTCAGACCCATTCCCGAGACAGGTGGTCACCAGCGTAAATTTTTACTCTGTCTATAGTGCGTGTCCATTGGAGTAATATAACAACAGCTCCAATTAATGCACCACGGCACCGTCTGTTGGAGATTGAGATAGTAAAATAGCGTACAGTCCAGCTGTCGACAGTGAGGGGCACGGACTGTCGCTGTTTCTTTGTCGGTGTGGCAAAACAGGGATGTGAGACATCCTGAATCTGCTGGTATCGCAATGCCTTGACGTTCCGCAGAATTCTCCATCAGAAAGAGAGGCTGATCAGTGATTCATTGATCTGGAAACCAAAATAGGTTTTATGTAAGGAGTTACAGCTACGCGCTGACACCAATGGAATTTAAAGGGAGCCAACTAAGATGGAAATATGGAGGAGTTCATAGCAAACTTCTATCTAGAAGTGGATTTAGACCCGAAAACAAACATGTAATATAATACAAAATACCAATCCTTATATGTGGAGGGTGCCCATAATCTGGATAACATATTTAATGACAAGAGACATTTAATAGAATATAAAAAAAACAAAAATATATTATCGATATAATCATTAAATATTAATTATTAATGTCATTTCTTCCATTTGAAAGCAAGGATTGGTGTTCAATGGGTTCAGTGTATGTTCATTGTAACCCAAATTGACATTAGCCTTGTAAATTTGTGTTTACCTTCAGAGTTCCCCCTGCAATATACCACACGTGTGCCAGTTGCTTGAAGCACTCCCAGTTGCTGAAAGTTGTCAGGAGAAGATCTACCGGCCAAATGGAGCGCTTCCCTCTATATACCCAACAGCGATGCTCTACTTATTGCTATAACATACAACAGGGAGCCTTTCCATTGGTTGGTGGTCAATGGTTCCTGACAACCACCAGCCAATGGGAAGGCCCCCTGTTGTTTCCTTTAGGAGCCCTTTGCTTTAAATTACAACACTGTAAGTGCTGATTCCAATGTAGTACATCAATTACAGCTAAAAGACCAATTAAATGGTCACACACAAATAGAGCCAGAACATTTGCAGCAAGCACAGAATATACTTGTGGGTCACAGTCCCCTGGTGAACATTAGAGTTGAACCCTACTTCCGGTGTTCTTATTCACTGAACCATCTGTTATTTTTAGGCCCTCCCACTTTTTTATATTTAGCCAATCACATGCCATTTCCAGATTGGCCCTGTAATTGGCCATGGAGGTTCGTCAGTGAAACTGTTGCCACTACCTTAAATACGGATTTGGTGTCGTGTTTGCCAGAGCTAAACTAAAGAGTGGTGGTGGTGAAAGGGTGTCAGATGGACACCACCTTGGGTAACTTTTTATTTAACAACTAATTTTGTGGCTTGAGATGCAGAAGGGCCCATAAAATGGAAAAAAATGGCAAGAGAAAACAAGATTTGCAAAATTTTTGCCATGACATTTTTTCCCAAAATTTTTAAATGAATTACATTCTTAAAATAAAAAAACTCAACTCAATTCTCTAATCCTCACCACTGTTCTTGGATACTGGACCATGCAACGAAATAAGAAAGACAAACTAGGTAAATCGAGAAGACTTATTGGCCGGCGTTGCCTGTAATTGCAACATGGCTCACAAATGAGGTTTGTTTATTGATGCCGGCTCTCCGAGCTCGTCTGCATGACAAGATATTCTGAGCCAGTGCCTGGCGGTGACTGGCGCCTGAAAAAAAGACTCAGGAGGGAAATCAGTCTTCCTTATTGTGGGCCGTGTTCCCCTCCTTTGGCTCATATTTTGTCCAAGCTTCTAAATTGGTGTGGCAGGCCAATTACCGTCGAGTGGCACAAATCTGTCGGTGACGGCCCATCTGACACCTTCACGGCTCTTTCATCACATGGTAATGACTGCTTCAAGAGAAGGATACCTGGGCCATCAACGACAGTGTTAGAAAGACATTTGCTAGGTAGCGGACACTTTTTTTTTTTTTGTGGAGGCTGTGAGGATCAGTAAAAGTTACAAAAATTTGGAAATTAAAAATTGGCCAAAAATGTAAAATTTTTTGCAAATGTTTTTATTTTTCTGTAAGAAAATAGCGCGCTGGAGTGGTAATAAATTACTGGTCCTGTATCTGCCACCTTAAAATTTTTTGCAGCCTTCTGGCCCCCTCATACAGGGCCCCCCCCTCTGCACATACTATATACAGCCTAATGATAAAGGCGCTGGTACTATACCAAGGTAATAAGTGGGTTAGGCATTTGGTGCACAGAAAGTACATTTTTAGCCCTTTTATTTAATAAAGAGATAAAATAATTTTTTTTGTGTCCAGAATAAAATTTTTAGATTTGGTCTTTAACCTATTTGTATGCTTTTCAACTACCAACCCCAAAAAATGAATCCCATTACCCCAGTGATGCAAAACAAGAATGCTATAGGCTTAGCTACTGTATGAAGAACAAGCTGGATGGCATTAATTCTTTTGCATTGGAGAGTCATATCAGGAATGTTTCAGCAGGGGATGCGTACGTGCACACCGAGCCAAGAAACAAAATCAGACTGTTCTCTGGATCAGCAGACGAGTGTCAGCGGCCGAGCCAAGCACAGCTAGGCACACAGTGCTGTCCAGCTTCCAGTAGTCACTGGCACAGACAGCTTGTGCTTCTGCATTTGTACATTTGTTGTCACAGCAAAACAGGGACAGGAGGCGTCCCGAATCTGCTGGCATCAGCCTCTGCTGCCATTCTGCGGGGTTCTGCGGCCAGCGCCATTCATCAGTGAAATGTTTAACTGGAATCAATATCCTGTTTAAAGGGACAATATTATTTTGGGGATTAAATGCAGAAAATTTCATTTGTTAATGTATCCTTTATTATTTCCTAGCCCCAATACGCACCATGAATGTATATGTGTCTAAAGCCAAGAATGACGTCTTTATAACTTTTAATAACACGTTTTTTTGGCCCACCCTACAGGCCCGTTGTCACTTTCCATTCTGCCCTCTCCTTCACTCCCCTCTTTCAGAACATTTCCAGGTCCTGTCACTTTCACTTGAGCAAAATCTCCAAAATCTGCCCCTACCTGTCCCCTGATACCACCAAACTCCTTGTACACGCTCTTATCATCTCCCGTCTGGACTACTGTAACCTCCTCCTCTCTGGTATTCCACTAACCCGACTCTCTCATCTACAATCTAATTTGAATGCTGCAACCAAACTTATTCACCCTTCCCACTTACCCACCCACCTACCTACCTCATACACAGCCTTCCCACCTACCTACCCAATACACAGCCTCCCACAGCCTCCCACCTACCTACCCAATACACAGCCTCCCATCTACCTACCCCATACACAGCCTTCCCATCTACCCACCCCATACACAGCCTTCCCATCTACCTACCCATTAAACAGCCTTCCCATCCACCTACCCAAGACACAGCTTTCCCACCTACCTACCCCATACACAGCCTTCTTACCACTCGTCTTCTGCGGCCTTTCCTTGTATTTCTCTGCATTGGCTACCATTGCCTTCAAATCGGTCCACAGTTCTTGTCCTACGTACCTTTCTGGCCTGATAAAAAAAAACCCTAGCCGCTCTCTTCTCCCCTCCAATGACCTACTAATAACTTCCTCACTCATAACCTCATCACACGCACGGCTCCAAGACTTTTCTACAGCTGCCCCCACTCTCTGGAATGGTCTTTCTCGTCCTATTCAGCTTGCTCCTACTTTCTGCATTTAAAAGAGCCCTTAAAAACCAAGGCTTCACCCTCACCTACCTTCTTCTTCTGTCTCTTAAACCCTCACTACTTACCCACCATTCCATATCCCCATTCTATTGTATGCTGCTTCCCCCACCTCTTAGACTGTAAGCTCTCCTGGACAGGGTCCCCTACTCTTCTCATGTCATTGTTTGTACTTTGCATTCCCTATTTATTGTACCAAGCTTCAGAATATATTAGCACTTTTTACATAATAGGATAATAATACTAAATTACAGTTCTTATATGTGATGTATGCATTAGAATTCCTTAAGGTTTCTTTTATATTCACCTGCCACTCACAATGAGTGTAGACCTGTAGACAAGGTATGCTGTGTTAAATATATTGGCTGGTGGTCACAGGTAGAGCTGTCATTGACTCCTCCAGCCATTGAAAATGACCACCACCAATTTTAAACACTATAACAGAGACAATCCACAAGAGATATCGTGCTGGGATTTCTCATTGGTTGGCCATTGCCAAGTCCTACCAAACAACAATACGAGCTTTGATGCAAAACCTCAATAACATAGGAGGATGTGTTCTGTTGTATAGAATATATATTAGTATAATTGTATTAGCCAATTATATTAGTAAACAGGGACCCACTGTCGTCTTCAGGCTGCATTGGCCTCACAAGTGGTACCCCTATGATTCCTGATGGCTGAGACCTGGATTTGTAACTTGTTGCATGTTCCTAGTCCTCACATTAACATTCACCTGATGCCTGATCAATAACGACCAGTCCTATCATAAATAAGCAAGAAAATATAGAAACCCCTAATACATTTGCTTTGGGAAGGCTTTGTGTTTTTTGATCTGTGTACTCCAAACTGTTCAATACTTCAGTTTCTTCATATTGGAAGAATGAATAAATATTTTATCAGCGGTCTCCTCTGTCTACGCGCCATGGTGTGATCTTTGAAGTAGGGAGTCATCTTCCTGAGTGCCTTCACTTTGAGCTGTCCATGGCTCTCTATAGAGAGAATTGCATTCTTGCTCTGATAGGTTTTCAAGTGCTGCGGGATTAAGTGTTACATTGCATTCTTTTTTTTCCTTCTCGATGATTTCGCCTTTTGACCGGCCATCCACGTATGATGAAAAACACTTGTTACTTTCTTGGCTAATAATTATCAGGGGTTTCAACCTCAGCCAACAGAACTTCGGCAGCTGGGAGGACAAGCGTAGTTGTCACCTTTTGGTGCTGGGAGATGGCGGCCCGGTGGATTGCCATCCTTCTCTTTACGCTTCAGTGCTCTTCCAGGCCTCTGCAAAACTTCACCATTAGCGGCGGCCGTCGTCCAAGTAAAATGTGTTCTCTCCCCATCCACTTTACATTGTGTGTTGCGAGGAAAGGTTGGATGCTTCTGTCTTGTCGTATCATCACAGACATCCTGGAAATGGAGAGATGCCGGCCTTGTAGGTCCCAGGCTCCCATGGAAAGTGATCGCTGTTAGTCTCATAAAAGGGAGAACTAACACTGCCATGGATGTGATAAATTCCCGGTTTTGTTTAGACGTGCCGGTGCAGTTGTCTCTGTCTGTGGTGCTCAAGTGGTCTCGGGGTTCTTAGGAAGTTTTTACGTTCCGGTGACTCCATAGCCATAGCAGAAACGCATGTTCCTAAATTTATCCTCAGGGGAGTGTAGAGACTTGGTAACATGACTTAATAATAGGGTCAGCCTGTCCTGCAAATATTGTCCCACAATTGAAGGTAAGTATTTGGGGGTGTAAGGTTGCAGGGTTGGGTACTCAGCATAAGAAACTTCAGATAATTCATCCAGGAATTTGAATGTCTATAAGAATTCCGGGTACAGAGCAGTACTGCAACAGCAGTAGCAGAGGAAGCAGTGTGCTATATTCATAGAAGAGGTTCAGTGTGCTCAGTCCAACCCAACGTATAATGCATTTCCTTCCCGGTACATGGACGTCAGGCATGAGATGAAACCCTGGCCCATATTGGAGGATATGCCATGCATGGTAGAGCCAGGCGCCCCGTACAGAACACACATCATCAATGGCCATCCAAAAGCCAAAGAGAATTGATGATTTATTCATTTTTATCTAATTTTGTCAGATCCTATACAACCCATTAGGGATGAGAGAGAATGCTTCTGACATTCTCGCACAAAATTCCTCGAACTTCGGATGGGTCCGCGAAGTTTCAGCAAACCAATTTTGCGAATTCTGTTGAAGTGCAGGTTCCCATGCTCCCTGGGCTGTACTTATCATTGACAAGCGGGGAGCATGGGAACCTGCATGCCTCCAATCAGCTGTGACTGCAGGCGAACTCCAGATGAACTCCCAATGGAGTTTCTCCATTGAGAGTTCCTCTAAGTTCAGTTCCCACGGTCACCAGGCTGTACTTACATTAATAAGTACAGCCCGAGGAGCATGAAAACCTGCGGTCACAGCTGATTGGAGGCACAAGAGTGCCTCCAATCAGCTGTGACTGCAGGCGAATTCCAGATGAACTCTCAATGTAGTTTCTCCATTGGGAGTTCATCTGAGTTCAGTGCTCACGGTCACCGGGCTGTATTTGATGATGTAATTGATAAGTACAGCCCAGTGACTGTGCAAACCTGCGGTCACAGCTGATTGGAGGCACGCGGGTGATTTGAGGCCTGATTCGCTGCGAGTTTTAAATTAAAAATTTTGCTCGCTCATCCCTACTTCTCACCCAACATTAGACTGCTGACCACCGCTGTTGCACTGAGCAAGTCTTTGTGACTGTTGCGCTTGACTGGTGCCCCCTGTGGTAGGATACAGAACTGCGACTGTCAGCAACCACGAAACTTTAGCTTGAGAGCCAATGAAGTGCAGGAGTGCAATGAAGAAGCACATAGGTTGGGCTCTTGAGTTGGTTTAATTACAAATTGTCATGTTTGACCTGTTTACCTTCACGGTAATTTTACCTACAAGTCCTTGAAAAGAACCACAATTGCTTTTGTTTAGTCCCCTGTAACATAGTTGTTTAATTGTTCATCCTTCCTGTGAATCAGTTATTTTTTTATTTCCTGTAACCGGCTGTCAACATGGTATATACATAGCGAGCAGGGTTGTCACCTTGTAGGCAGGGCAAATAGCGTTTTTAACCTGTTAAAGGAGTGGGGAAAAACAGATAAAAAAGTCAGAATCAACAGGTAATTAAACTATTGCATTCCGCACTTTAAATTCATCTTATCTGTTAATTGCAATCTATGCAGGTAAGTACATCATAGCTTGAAAGGTCTGTATACACTCTCTGGGCCCCCTCCTTAATCACTTACGGGTACAAAAAAAAATATGTGGCTGAAAAGAAAAAAAAATTGTATATTATGCAACCAACAGACAGCAGTTTCAGCTTTCTATGTACCATCCCTACAGCTTTCCCTCCAGAGAATACCCCAATCCAAACTGAATAACCTTTAAAAAGTAACAAAATTACAAGCGAAACACCAGAACTGCTGACTGATGTGGAAGGAAGGATCCATGTTATTAAAATTATAGAATTATTTTTGAAAGCAATAAGTATGGATTTGTTAAAATGGAGCTCTGTGGGTTATTTTTTTATTATTATTTTTCTCTATTTGATACTTTTTATCACACAATTTTCAGTAAAACAAATAGGGGAGATATTTGCCCTTTACTGCCACCTAATGGCTAGTTTGGGTTTTACGGGCACTACAGTGGCATGTTGGAAAATAGAGGTCTGATAAAGGTGAATCTGACATTCACAAAACATTGTCTAGAATCTTCTGTGTGTATGTGTTGTCAATAGTAGTGATCTATTCTTCAGCAGAACATGTTTGGTGAATATCACATGCATTTAATTATACATAGACCCCTATATTCTTCTTGTAGCCCCTTTTTAATTAGAAGTAAATGAAAGCCCAAAAGCCCCATATCAGATGAATAAAGTGACACACTAAAGGCAGTTAATTTTTTTCATGTTAAGGCCATGCAATGCAATACTGTGCAGTTGGCCGTTTCCGAATGCATAGAAATCTGTTGTAGTGCATCCAGGAGCAGAACTGCAGGTAGCACATTTAAATGCAGCTATGGCTCCAGTTTGGTTCTTTCAAAAGCAACTGCACTACCAAAAGCAAATTTTTACACTTTGGATCCGCCCAGCACAACGTTATGGTTTACCATGGGTCTGGAAATGCTCCAACAATGCTAGGGGTTTAGAGGTGTTGGCTGGAGCATAAAGCATAGAGTATAAAGGGCCAATTAGTTTGTGTACTGTCAAGAAGAATCCACCTCTTTCTGCTTCTTTTTCTTACACTGTTTATTCACAGACTTTGGCGCAGGTCCAGAATGACCTGGGCTTTGAGAAAGTAGGTTGTATGGTGCAGGCCATCAAACTGAGGGCATCTAGTGGCAGAAAAGCAGTGCAAATAACATTGTCATTAATGTTTATCTTATTATGTCAGGTGTTATCCTACATACCCAACATTAGGAAATGCTTGTAAACTGCTGACCGCAGTTGTTTTTTTCTAGGTGCACGTAGCAGGTCCTTGTGACTGTTGCACTTAGCTGATGGTCCCTTTGGGGGGATACAGACATGCAACTGCAAAAGTTTAGCTTGGGGGCCAATGGGGTGCAGGCGAGCAAAAAGGTTCTAGGTAGACTGGCCCCCCGAGTCAATTTAAATATAAAATTATCATATCTAACCTGTGTGCCTTCACATTGGTTGTACCTACAGGCCCCAGAAACCTGCTGTGTAGCAGACTCATGAGCTTCCCATTGCAGGAGGCAGACCCGCAAAGCATTGCACTGCAGTCATTTTTTCCACTAAATATGTATCAAATTAGTTCTCTTTTTGGTGCTAACTCCAAACACATGCGGCCAATATTTTGTTAATTAGCATTCCTATGAAGTGTCCCCTTCTGTGTGACATGCTAGGCTGCAGATCTGAAACGCTGCAGGGATCGTCATCGCATTAATAGTACAGTCCCAGAGGGTAAAATTACTCACACTAACACCAGGTAGCCGGAACGCCGGCGAGATGAAAAGCAGCCGGAAAATAGGATTGTTTGCAGGCAGAGCGGAGAGAAGATTATTTCATTAAAGCTGACAAAGCTCCTTCGTACTAGTAAAATCTGGCAATGTGAAAATAAAGTGTATTTTGCCTTATAATTGAATTATTTACTACATGCTCTCCGCGTCGGACTTGGCAGTCGATGTAGGTGAGCGTGCCCCTGGACTCCGGTTCAATCAGAGTTCACGCTAAATTCGCCGCCGTTCTTGCGGCATTTTCATTTGGACATCGGAGGGATGGAAGGAGAGTCATTTTATTTGGTGTTTACGCAGCAGTTTGTTGTGCTTGCTCCTTTGCCAAGAGTTGCTGGAAGAGAAACCCTATCTGCGCTGAAACTTTCCTCGGAAAACAAATCTGATCCTTGCAGTTTTTTTTTTTCTAATTAGCTTAAATTTAATTAAAACTCTCATAAGTCTCTTGCTTTAAATGATTTATGAACTCAACATTTGGCATCCATTAGGATGTGATGAGATTTGGAAACAGCCAACTACCCTGAAGAAGTCATGGTGGGTCACAGGACCCCACAACAGCTCTACGTTGGTAGAAATCAAACTGCATGGCCAAAGCATGTAGTCATCCAGATGAAGATGTCCTTGCTACAATATATGGCTGAAGGACAAAAAACTATCCCACCATATGGCCTTGTTGGCTTTCCATTCCAAAACCAAGGGCACTCATGGTAGGTCTTTTTGTGGCTGTAACAGCCTCCACACTTCTAAGATAGCTTTCCAAAAGATTTTGTAGATATCCAGGTAGATGAAGGTCCTTGCTACTGTAAGGCCCTAGTCAGCACCAGTATTCACTAGGCACCAACTTTAGCAAGCCCTGGCTTAGCCTTGGGAGACTGGTTACATCCCCCAGCACTCAGATGCCCCGCGACTTAATGTGCAAAGGATGGTGTCTGGGGGAAGGGCTGGCAGCAGATCAGGGGCTCACAGATAAAGCAGCACAAGAGAACAGTCTACCAAATGAGGTAAGAGTGAGTGAGCATAAGCAGAGTCAAGTCCAAGGTAGAGGTTGGTCCAGGCTGTGTATAATCGATGGGTCAGGAACAAGCCATGGTCAGCAACAGTAACTAACACGAGAATCTCTCCAGCACAGATTACCCAGCTGAACACTACAACAGGCACTGGAATCTGAGAGCAGAGAGGCTATAAGAACCCAGCAGCCAATGGTAGTATGGGGTTGATCAGGAACCATTCTGGTAATCAGCTGCAGCACAGATCCAAATCCCCTTCAGCTGTGCAGGGGATGCCAGGAGCAAAAACACAGCTAAAGAGAAACAAGGATGCTGCAAGCCGCAGAGCACTAGTTGAAAGAACTCCTCTGCTGCTGTAGGTGCTGCTGTGAGTGTCGCCAATGGAGGGAATAGGCCAGGTGTGCTCTACTGCTGTGGGACACTACCCAGGATTGTTGGCCAGAAGGTCGTCTCCCAACAGCTACATTGTCTGGTTGAAGGACAACTAACTATCCCTCCATATGACTTTGTTGGTCTTCCATTCCAAAACCAAGGGCACTGTGGCTATAACAGCCTCCACACTTTTAGGATAGCTTTAGATAGGATTATGTGGACATCCAGGTAGATGAAGGTCCTTGGTGCAACATATGGCTAAAGGACAACCAACCATTTCACTGTTGGTCTTCTATTCCAAAATCAAGAGCATCATAATAGGCATCTTTGTGGTTATCACAGCCTCCACACTTGTAAGGTGGTGAATGAGAAGACCTGGCCTATAATTTAAGATCTTGGCCACCTGAGAGTTTGGAAACAGTCATCACATCTGTTTGAGCTTTATGGACCTTCTATTCCAAAATGATGGACATTCCCATTTGATTTTGGATTTTGATTTTTGTCCTTGGTAATTTGTGTCTATTCAACCAAAAGAAGATTTGTGAGGTCAAATCCTGAAGTCTGATGGGGAGATTTTGCCCACAATTGGTGTTCTAGTAGAGTTGAAGTCAAGGCTTTATGTAGGTTATTTGATCCACACCAAAGAAATCCAGTCATGTGGCTTTGTGCACAAGGACACAACAATGCTAGTCATATAGTAGGTAGAGGTTTGTTGGGCTGAACTTCGAGCATACTGTGGAATCTCCATTCCAAAAATCCAGATTCTGTTTTTGGTCACTTGGGAATTTTTGGGAGTATTCGTGAGATCAGGAACTAATGTTGGATGAGAAGACCTGGTCCATAACTGGTGTTC
Source organism: Pyxicephalus adspersus (assembly GCF_032062135.1). Classification (NCBI taxonomy): domain Eukaryota; kingdom Metazoa; phylum Chordata; class Amphibia; order Anura; family Pyxicephalidae; genus Pyxicephalus; species Pyxicephalus adspersus. The sequence continues at coordinate 173,715,786 of NC_092858.1, forward strand.
CAGTTAATGGCAAAGCTGTTGAGTAGGGTTTAGGTCAAGGCTCTGTGAAGGCCACTTGGTTCCTACCACAGGACATCTAACCACATCTTCAAGGAGATGGTCTTGGGCACAAGGACACAGTCATGATAGAACATATAACCTTCCCAGGTCCACTTTTATGCACCACTGGGGACCATCACTGAAGCAACCTGCTAACCACATGACCATGTGGGAAAATTGGGATATGGGGATTGATGGAAGGAGGAGGGTTTAAAGGCGATTTGGCTTCAACAAACCAAAACATGCCGGTTAATTGACAACCGTTAAACTGTCTGTATTTTATGTGGCTATGACTTTGTTAGGGACATTGCAGACTTTTGTGCAGCTGGACTAAGGTGAATAGTTCAATATTCTCTGCAAAGTCCCATGTAATAGCTCAATATATGCGCAGACTAATTAGAAAAATGTACATAATAATCCCTCATATACCAGATATCTGCAGTGTTATAAGTGTTATGTTGTCCTTTCTCTTGGCCTTCTCTTCCAATAGGTATAAGACATAAAATATTTGGCAGCGTCTATATTACACTTATTGTCTCGCAGTATTTTAAGGTCTAATAGTTTGCTGTAATTCAGAGCTCACAATGTCTTTTCTCAGCCTCTGTCATGTCTAATAAATGCTTCGCTCAATTCCTTTCAATTCTTCCCACAATGCATTAATAAAATTAAACTATACGTTTCATATCAGCAAAGTAAGACTAATGGTACGGGGGCATGCAGCCCGAATTACTCCTGACAATTTCTTTAATAAAACAGGAAATTCTTCTGGAATTAAATATATGAAGAATGACTAGGCATTTCTGGCAGATGGTTGGTAAAATTTTCTATAAAGTGAACTATTTTCACCGATCAGCAAAAGTGAAGTTTAAAGCGCCCGACCCTCATTGCTGCAAAAGGGTCAGAAACCCCGAACGCCGCCCATATCCAACACCTATATAAACCTGCTTTATAAAAATAGGGAACCTATGAAAAAGGGAAATGTAATAATATAATAGGTGGCATAAATGAGTGCACTTCCACAGTGAGATCTCCCTGCTATAATGCAAGACTCCTGGGAGCTTGGGGACAACCAACTTTACATTTATATGAGTTTGATGGATCTTCTATTCCAAAACAATGGGCATTCCCACTGGATTTCAGGGTGAAATTCATCCAAAAGGAGATTTGTGGGGTCAGATACTGATGTCTGGTGGGAATACCTGGCCCACAATTTGTGTTCCAGTTCATCCCAAAATTTTTAAGTGGGTTGAAGTCAGGGTTCTTTCCAGGCCACTCGATCCTTCCTGACCAAAGAAATCTAGTCTTGTCTTTAGGGTCTGGCTCTAGGACACAGTCATGAATTAACCTTCAATCAGTGAAGTTGAATAATACAGTAGGTGGTGCTTTGGTGGGCTTCCAGAAATCTTCAATAGTGGGTACTCCCTTCCAAAAAAACAGATTCTGAATTCTTTGGAGCTTTTGGGGCTTCCTATTGCCTTTGCGTTGTCAAGTTAATGTATATTGAATGAAGACATTCCTTGTTCTTGTGGAAGCAGTGGCCTTTCTGTTCTGACTCACCCATGTGAAAATAAAGCTAATGCTCTCCAATTATTATTATCATTGTCCTGAATTTATATAGTGCCAGCATACTCTGCAGTGCTTTGCAAAGTCCATAGTCATATCATGAATTGTCCTTCCATTCCATGTCCACACCACAGTCTTATGTCATTACCATTACTTTTTAGGGGAAGTCAGTTGACCTACCGGCATGGTTTTGGGATTTGGTAGAAAAACCCACAGAAACAGGGGGAGGAAATTCAAACTCCTTCCAGTTGTCCTGGACAAGATTTGAACCTGGGACCCTAGGTCTGCATGTTGCCCCACAGTCAGCAGAAAACATGACCTTTGCTCATTGGGCCTGATTTATTAAGGCTCTCCAATGCTAGATACACTTTAATCAGTGAATCTGGGTGCAGAACCTGGAATAGATTTTTAAAAATCAATTGCTATTTGCTAGCAAATGTTTTGAATCATTGACCAAATCCATTTCAGGTTTTCTGGATCCCCCAGCTTCACTGATGAAAGTGTATCCTCTCCTGCCTTTGAAAGCTTTAATAAATCAGGCCTATTGTCCCAACAAAAAAGTGTGTTGTTCCTCTGCAGATAGACTTCTGCTTTCACAAATAGGGCAAAGACATTGCCCGCACAATACTAGCACAGCACAGGCTATTCTAAAGTATTCCAACTGTAATACTTTGCCCAAAAGTTAATTGAGACGTTTAATTCATGAAAGGTGAAATCCAGTTCATAGCCAGGAATTGGCCAATTTATCTGTTACAAAAAAACTTAAACCCAATCTTAAAATCTTGATATACAGTCTGCTACATGTCACTTGCTGAAGACATCTGCCCGCCATGCCATAAGCCTATTTCATTGCAGCAAAGATTCCCTGAATCCAAAAGGTGTATAATGGTGCCTTTGTTTTCTCAAAGCTTTTACAAGCCTAATCTGGATACTAACTAATATTGACATTTTCATCATATTTTAATAGCTAAAAATATTGCAGAGATAAAAAGGAAGCTGCTTAGTTATTTCTCTCAATGGGTCATGAATTGTTTCAAACGCTATATACTTTACAATGCATCAAAGTATGTTTTAATTTGTGTATTAGGTATCTAGAGAGCACCTGTGACCTATGAACATTAAAGTATTATAGTTGGCAAAGGAAATAAGAAAAATGTAAAACAATCTGACCGCTGTAGCTGCATGTATTGTGGAGTCATTTGTTTTTCAAAGAAAGGTAATAACTTGTATATAGCATCTGCTGTGTGTGCATTGGAGGCTGACATGCTGCCAAGTACCAACCTCCAGAGAAAAAAAGTGGGGAGATGTAACATTAGTGGATATTAGTGCCTGTTTTGTGAATTTTGAGGTTGACTTTTTCCACAGTGTCTGCTGCTATATAGTAAGCAGCGGATCATTTTAATTCTTTTGCTGCCAAGGACATATAGGTTGTGTCTGGCAGCAGTGGGTTGTAAACACGTATAGTCCAGGAGTTTGTTCATGTGTCTTCAGCTGATTGCCAGTGATGTAGCTACAGACCTTTGGTCCCTGATGTAGTATTTGGACCTGCCCCCCTCCCTTAACTGGGCACCACTCCGGGTGGTCTTCTAGCTACACATGTATGGGCCCCAGTGCTATTTTTTGGAAATGCCCCTAGCATGCTTAACATCTCAGTTGCCCCTTTGCAGACAGACCCCTTTAAGCTCCTTACATTGACATAAAATCCCACCCTGTATTCCTAAAAATGGAATTCTAGTTCTGCTTAAAGCATTCCAGGTTCCATTCCTAATCAGCACACTATCTGGAGGGCATTTATATATTACCCTCCATCTTGCATGGGTTGCCTCTGAGAGCTCCAGTTTTCTCCCACATTCCAATAACATACTGGTATGTGGAGTTACGTTATTTACAAGCAGCGTACCCTGTGTTATCACTCTGCCTGCAGATCATCTGTCCAGCAGCCTGCTGCATCCTCAGCTTCCCTTTAGTTGTGCAAAGATGTGTCTTTTTTAGCATTCCCTGCACTTTCTCTGAGGCTGTTCTCAGCTGATGATAATTTCAGGAAATGCACACAAGCCAATGAGCACAGTAGTTCCTGGTTCCAACCCTGTCCTGCTATTGGTTGCTAGCTGTATTTTTACCTCCCTGGTTCAAGGATCTGGTTCCTCCCCCCTGGTGGAGGGAGCCTGGGGGCCGTGACCTGGTGTGCTCCACGCAGCAAAGGAGACCAGTGGCCATTAGGGTCACCGGCCCATTCTCCCTTGCGGGTGCTTTGGTGAAGACTAGACGACACTTAGACTCCACACCCCTGGTAATCCTGCATCACCTGCCATGAGCAGTACATGTAATATGTTATGTCATTTTTATTAAGGGTAAATTTGCTTTCAATAAAATATCTCTTGGTGATCCTAGCATGGATCCTGGCATGGTGGTCTTATTCAGTCACTTTTGTTATGGGGGCGACAATGCTTCTCCCCTTTCCCCCAGATATACTCCTGGAATGTTACTATCACATGGACTTCCAACTGACACTACAAATGGCTTTGCCAACATATTTTATTGTTATGAAAGAGGACCATTTTTTTTAATTGCAGGACTTCCAAACAGCTGTCATGTTAGTGAAACTTTGCAAAAATGTGCAAACCGTCAATGGATAATCATTCATTTGTTGAAATGTCACTTACATTATGGACGTTTGCATGTTGGCCCATGGGAGCTTGCTGTCTTATGTGGCCCATTTATGCCCATTGTTAAATATTTACATCACTGAACAGTAAATGAAGCCTCAGCAATCTGAATATATTGGAGCTGAGACACTGAATAGTTAAAAGTTTATGTATCATCATTTGTAAAACACATCAGTGTGCATCATCCTGCAGTGTTAGTGATGTATAAACAATCAGAACCCCCTAACAGCATCACTGCACCCCTATTTCATATCCAACCTACTGTGCCAGTTTTCTTTCCTTTTCTGTTTTGCATATATTACCCTACGCGTTTCACAGATGGGGTACCAGTCTGTCATCATGGTGATTGTATTACAATACACAGTCTGCTGTTGTGGATAAAAATAGAAATATAAAATAATCTCATGCAAATGTCTATGTTCTCTCCGTTGGATTATATTTTCTGCCGACACCTTGTCTCGGTGTAGTAGAAAAGCAGATTCCCGACATATGGAACTTGTCCGATGACAGCTTTTATTTGACTTAGAGATTCAATGATTAAGAGAAAATGTTCTTTTTTTTTCCTCTTGGTTTATTCATGAGATCGGAGTAAACACAGTTTGTATTATTTTATCTCCGCTCTTTGCTTAGTCTGTAATTTGTATTATCTAAAAGGTCGGGAACAGAAAGGAAATAAAATATCCACAGTATTTAATCATAACCTTAAAATAAAAAAAAAGAAAGGAAAGAAGAAGAAGGCTTTGCAGGCTGCTTGGCAAATGCTGGTTAGGGCTCATTTAGGTGTCCTGTATTTTTGCCCTCATTCAGAAGCTTTAGCCAGAACTCTGCACTTAATGTGAGGCTGGTTGATGTTTTACTAAAGGATAAAAGTGGGGTCTTGGGCCTGCCTGTACTGTTTGGCCTTGATGTCTGGACTAAAGACTGGCCGAAAAAACCAATGCATCCTTTACTTAGCAAAACAGCTCATGTAGGTTTTTTTCACTGATCTGTCAATCCACTGATGGTCACCAGAAGAGATAGAAGTTGGGATGCAGACAACAATAAAAACTTGACAGATGGTCTAATCCCGGGGCACAGGGTGAATACTTAGCCATGTCCAGCAGTAAATCCTTTAATATACTGTATACTATAGTCTCTGGTCATCTCTTCTAGAAGTCCAGTATTCGAGTAGTGTGACCATCTCTTGTACCAATTCTGTAGCTTCTGACCCTCTTTTGTGGCCATCTTTTTGTAATATCTGAAAATCTCATGAAGCTATATCATAGTCTCTGACTATCTCTTGTAGCATTCTAATAGTCTTTGTCTATCTTTTATAACACTTCTTTTATCCTTCACTATCTTCTGAAGCTATCCTGTGATTTCTCATCATCTCTGGAGGCTTTGCTTTAGTCTCTGGTCATCCCTTCTAGAAGTCTCTGACCATCTCATGTAACACTTCTGTAATCTCTGACAATCTCATTAAGCTATCCCCTAGTCTCTGACCATCTCTTGTAGCATTCTAATAGTCTCTGGCCATCCCCTATAACACTTATTTTATCACTGACTTTCTCTTAAAGCTAACCTGTAGTCTCTGACAAACTCATATAGAACTAGTGTAGTCTTTGGCCATCTCTGAAAGTGGTCCTATAGTCCCTGGCTATTAATTGTAGTGTTCTAGTAGTTCTTGACCATCTTTTGTACCAATTCTGTAGTCTCTGACCATCTTTTGCAACATTTCTATAATCACTGACAATCTCCTGAAGCTGCCTTGTAGTCTCTGACAATCTTTTGTAGAATTCCATTAGCCTCTGACCATCTCTTGCACTTCTTTCATCTCTGACCATCTTCTAAAGCTATCCTGTAGTCTCTGACCATGTCTTGTAGCACTCCTGCATTCTCCAACCATTTCTTGAAACTATCCTGTAGTCTCTGACCAACTCTTGGGGAATATATCAAAATATCAAATCGATCAATTGATCAAATTGATCTCCACTGGTCTAACCCTCCTATAATCTAAAAAAAACTAAAACTGTCCAGTCCCCTGGGCCCTTCATAGAATGAGATGCAGAAAACTACCCTATAATGTAAGGGAGGACCTACTATTCTATGCTTTAGAATAAAAAGAAACTTCTTCCTTAATATTATTTATTTGGAAAGCACTAGTTAAAACCAGAGATCGAGAAGGACAAACCCCAATGCACACAAAATAGATTATTCATTTATTCCTTCACTGAAACGGAACAATCTGATTCAATGAGAGGCAAAGTAAAGTCATGTCTCATATGTCCTCTGCAATGGTTAGATAATGAAGTTCGCTCTTTTCAGCAAGCCCTAAACATATCCTACTGGATAAATGCTTACCCGCTATGGTCAAATGATGCATTTCGCAAAGCATGTTTTAACGTATATCTAAACTCAAGACTATAAAAAGAAAACAAATACAGTCACCGATTTATTACATTTATGTTTTTCTGTTTAGATATGCTTTAACTCACTTTACCCAGCCTGCAAAGAAAAACGTGTTAGTAGACAGCACTGACGTCAATTCGCACTTTACTTCGGCTGGATAGTTTTGCAATATTGAAGCCATTTATTAGGTTTTGTATTTTATTTGTATGAAAGATTTCAGGAGCCCAAGCTGTGTCGTCCTCGGGGAAGGGCTGGAAACATATTCAGTAATTAGAGGAAAGGACAAGACTGCAAACCTGTCCTTTGCATTACAATGAAACCCATGTACACCGACGCGTTTCACTGCCTTGTGCAGAATTTCTGAGAACACTTCCTCACAGCCATGCTTGAAAAGTAGATGTAAATCTCAAGCATTATTAAAATGCGTTGCATCAATGGGAAAGAAATGAGAAAAAGCTGAGCTACTTGGTAGATGATCTGAGTGTAAATAAAGACAAGGTTTAAATCAAAGGCTTTTCTTTCTTCCATACCTATTCATTATTTTTTCATATTCTATTCAGATGTGGTAGTATATCTTTCTGTTCCCCTAAAAATAATATGCACATTGCACATTAAAATGTAAAATGGCCATGCAGAAGCAGGAACAGATATTCTTCTAATTCCAGGCAGTGTCAGTTTAAGGATCTCCCACCCTAAAGTACCACCTACAGTGCCTACAGGCATGATAAAAAGAAAATACACCCTCTTTGATTCATATGGTTTTACAGGAAAAAATAAAAAATCATCTGGTTCTTAGAGGGTTCTAAAATGATTTAAAAATGAATCCAAAATAGAAGATCTGTGAAAACCTAAGTACACTCCTTTATCCAGAATTTTGTAGGATCACCTTTGGCTGGGATAACTTAAAGTCATTGTTGCCCAAACGACATCATCAGTCTCTCACATGATTGTGCAGGAATTTTGGCCAACTCTTCTTTACAATCTTGCTTCAGTTCATTGAGGTTTGCAGGCAAAGCTCACTTAAATGCCTGCCACAGTATTTTGATTGGTTTGAGGTGTCCCGGTGCCCGGGACCGTTGACCTGTTGCACAACCCAATTTCAACCATACTGTAGCCCAAATCATCATCATAAATCGGACCTATCAAATCTATGTAGTAGAGGCTCTGACTAGTTTTTGAGCATGACTTGGGAGCTCAGATTTTTATCTATCTTTATCTCCTGAATAAATGTACGACATTAAGTGTGGGTTAAATGGCTTTAGCAGCACATCACCATAACATAACTATACATTCCAATGACAACCCCCCAAATGTTGCCAGTTACCCAACCTTGGGCATTGGTGTTACAGGTCCTTGAAAGCACTGACCACCATCAGCATAAAACATGAGGTCTGCCACCAGTTCTACTCACTGCTCCCAGCCCCAACCCACCGACTCGGGAACGATATCGAAAACATTCAGCCTCTCGACCCTCGTTTTTAAATCTCAGAGTTATAATACTTCAGATGGGTCCATTCAACCACTAAAACAATACTCTCTACAACACCACCTTCATGGACCATTAACCACCAAGACCATCTCTAAACCCATTACCCAAACCACCCCCCTAATTCCAGGCAGGGAGGATGGGCATCTTTCTTCCTCACAGAACTCTGCCCCTTACATCTTCCCAACTAATCTCCACGTCATTCTGCTCTTCCCTGCTCCTACCCACCTTCCTTTACACCTCTCAATTCCACCTCCCTCAGCACCCTGTCATGTCCTCTAACGTCTTCTAACTCCCCTGTTTTAGTTCTGGATTCAACTATCAAGTGGTTTTTCCACTTCCATAAAACTATATATAGAAGCAACTGCCAAAGAATTCTGAATTGCCTAAGGTCAATGTCATCACCAAAAGTCCAAACCTCATTAATATTGGCCCTTAATCCTGGAAAAAAATTCAAGAATTGTCCAATTTTGACCCTAAAAGAACACTTGAAATAATTTTTGTATCTTAGGGAACCCCAGCTAAGAATAATTACAGATCAGGGAAGAGAGTTCCTTAATCAGTCAGAATTCCACCTTTACAGCCAGGTATAAATATCATTGATGTCATCTTCTAGCCCTACCAAGTGTTGTTGGAGCCACAACTATGCAGGCACTATGGCAGATGGAAGGTGAATCAGCCCAAGCTCAAGGAACCTTAACAACCTTTGAAGGAACCGTAGGGTTTCAAAGAATCATGGATAAGAATAGCTGTTCTTCACCTATGCATTGTTCTGAACTGCTAGTGAATATTCCTTGCTGGATTGAAAGCTCTGGTGCCATTATCTGCAAATATCACAGAACATTACTTAATGCATCCAGAACAAAAAGTGCACACAGAAATCTACTTTTTACTTCTCTGCAGTTTTCCATTAAACATTGTTCTCTTCTATTCCCCTGAAAAACACATAAAGTGGGGGTGGGGAGAAGAGGACTTTATTTATTACCTCCTTTGGTCCACTTGCGTGTGGAAATGACCCAGCTTCATATTCCATTATTTCATAACCTTTAACACAGCGTTGCTCAGCAAAAGATGCCATCTGCACGCAACCAACTCATCATCTTCCGCCCGACCTAAATGCTTATAAACCTCCTTATAATCAGTTCTTTTAACCTGGCACAAAGGGGAATGGAAATCTAATAAATGTAAAAGCAAAAAAAAGAAAAAAAGTAAAACCACACAGAACATTATGCCAATGAAAATATGATAAAAAAAACAATGGTAATACTTTGAATAATTTAAAATATTAAAGACATTTAGCCTACAGCGGTGAACATGGTGAACTTTATAATTACACTGGTGTCTGTGTATGATTAGAAATCCTTAGGGGACGAAAAGCTTCCATTTCTACATTGGTGGGCGCAGTGGGGCATTTTAGGGCATGAAATTAGAGAATATTAGGTCGTCGTTCCGGATTGGTGCAATGTATTCTTATTATATTAACTTTTTAACTTTGTAAATTGTCCATTCTGCTACTAGTCTTCTAATAATGTTAGATATTGAGGCTGAATTATTGAGGAATTTATGCTGCCCCCTTTGCCAAGGTGGATTATCACAAGCAGAGGCTAATTCACTTAGCTTAGTTAATATAGTGAATATTTACTTTGCAATGATTACCTAATCACATGCAATGGAATCTAAAGTAAAGTATTTTCTTTGTACATAATTAGATGAGTGAAGGCCACATAACTTCTTGTCATTTACTAAGCTAAGAAAAATCTCACGCGTGGAAATAATTTACTTTGCTAACTGTAACAGGCTATATATCTTTAGAAATTGACTCCAATGCAGGGGATGGAATCCCCATAAACAGTTGTAAGGGTGTTTTGATTTTTTTAGACCCCTTATACCGATGCAGACAACACAGCCCATAGCAATCTATTGTATGGGGTGAATCTACTTCATCATAGGTGCAAGTGGTAAAGGTTCACCATGTCACAAAATGCTCTAAGTGTCAGCTCTGTTGTCAAATTGGCGATGAAAATTGTCTGTTGTTTGAAAGCTCTCCCTGTTGTGAAATGGTCATCACTATTACTGTGGTTAGTACGGTTATGTATGGTATGGTTACTATGCAGCTATGTGTGTCCCTTAAAACCCTACTAAACCCAAAATTGTACAAGGAAAATATAATAGTAATCAGGTCAGGCCAAGCAGTTTACTTTAACTTCCTCTAGAGAGCCTTACCTATTACTCTTATGCCAACTACAAGTGTTGGATTTCCCTTCGCATTCTGCCTATGGTCATATGGACAAAAAGGGGTAAATATCCCCAATGGGGCTTTTGACAGCTATTTTAACTTAGTTAGAGGGCCTCTCAAGTAATCTTTTGAAATACAATTATTTTAGATTGACAAATTAGTAACAAAGTTATTATTACTATTTTGTCCATCTAAAAATGTTTACATTTAAAAAATGTAAAACTAAAGTTAAACTGGGAGGCTTCAATGGCCTCTGAACATAAAGGGAGCCTAAGAAAAAGAACATGCAACTAAAAGAAGGGTTTTACAACTTTCACTCCTCCCATCCTGTTCGTGGGCAGACATTTTCTTATTCATGGATAAACATCTGCCTTGTCCATATGTGATGATTGGATATAAATGTATATATAAAGATATGAATATTGGGGATTTTCTTGGTTCTCTTTAGTAGTGTTGGTCAAATATCTTACCATTCGATTCGACAGCTATTCGATCGAATAGTGAGATATTGTTCAGGTGATCAAATGCCGAATTCGAACACCATTGAAGTCAATGATGGGAGAATTCGGGTTATTTTTAGGGACTATTAGGGACTGCAAGAGCAATCAGATTCTTTACTAGCTGTATGTGTTCTTGGATAGAGTTTCTCTATCCAATACCACAGGGAGTCCTATGTACTTTTATAGAGAAACTCTATCCAGGAACACATACTACAGGGCTGCAGCACCGATCCTGATTGCTGTTGCTGCACTGTACTAGTAGTATGTATTCTTGGATAGAGTTTTTCTATCCAAGAACACAGGGCACTAGATGTGATGAATAGGGAAACTTGTCCCCATTCTACCTCTAGTGCCCGGGGATCGCCTGCAGTCACAGCTGTGACTGCAAAGTTCCCACGGTCATGTGACCGTGGGAACTGAACTGCAGATAAACTCTGCAGTTCCAATATGATCCCTAGGGCATTACATGTTAATTAACCTGTAGTGCCCCGGGGATCGCACACTCTTCTCAATGATTGCTGACTCTGCTGCAATCATTGAGAAGATGCCCTGCCAGCAACTATCTCTTAAGCTGCGTACACACTTGCAATTTTTGTCGTTGGAAAGGATCTTTCACGATCCTTTCCAACGACAAGGGAGTGCACGATGCATGAACGGTGCTGTACATACAGCACCGTTCATGCTCTATGGAGAGGGGAGGGGGAGAGTGACGGAGCGGCACCCTGCTGCGCGCTCTCCCCTTCCCTTTCATTAGGATCAGCTGTCGTCCATCGTCCGTGGATCCGGCAGGTCGGTCGTCCGGACGATGGACGACACCGACTGTACACACGGCAGATTTTCGCCCGATAATTGGCCGATGCCGATTATCGGGCGATAAAAATCTGACGTGTGTACGTAGCTTTACTCTGTAACATGCACAGTAATATGATATATTTGTTACATTTTTCTCGCAGTGTATAAAAGAAAAATGTAACCAATGTATCATAATATTTCTGTGCTGGAAAGTGTGTTACAGAGTAAGAGGTGTCATGTCATTGTAGGATAACCTGTGAAAAAAAAAATAGTTAAATAAACACAAACACTCAACATTAACATTTATTTTTTTTAACACATTTTTTTACAATTTGTATCCAAATTTTTTCAGTCGAATCTTGTTTTTTTCGGGTCGGGTTTACTTGAATTCGAACAGCCATTTTCGGGTCGAATATAAGGACAACCCGAATTCGAACACCAACACTACTCTTTAGAGCTGTAGAAGTAGGTAGGACAAGCTATGAAACACATTCAACATTACAAGGACAAGTCCAAGTAAATATGACCTACTACTATTAGAAATATTATGCACAAACCAGCTAGAGTTTGCTTTAGGAGTACATTAATCTGTAGATTTGCATTCTGCTGGAGCATACCCAAATGACTTTTTATCTAATAGCGGTGTTGTGAAATCAATTTCTTATATATATTTGTTTTGTGGCGAGCCTTCTTCTGCATCTACCATGACACAGACTGTCAGGAGCCAGTCAAAAAAAAAATACAAACCTAGCACAAATATCTGGAAAGGGAGGGCACCGTTCTGTTTACACTGCAACAACTAAAGCAGGATGTGATCTTGTTTCATTTCTGACTACACAAGGATCCAAAAGCCGAAGCAGCAAAAACGAGAGAGAAGAAATGAAAGGGGTGATTTTCATCGGAAGCCCAAGAGACAAGCCTGGGCCATGCAAGCTGAAAAAGAAGCCTTCTGGAAAAATAGGAGAACAAAAACAGATTAAAAAATGAGAAATAAAAAGGCAACTTCTAGGGAGTGAAGAAGTACTAACATAGAATTAGTTCTGTTGTATCTAAAAATGGGTTCCCAACCCCTTACTAAATAGACAATAAATATACCTTTATTGGTATAAAGGGTCTGGAATATTATACAGGAAAACCCCAGTTGTACATAATACATAAAAACATAAGAACTTGTGATTCCATTGTAAGTAGTGTTGTCATTTTTTGAGTCGATTTGAGTCCAGATCCCAACAAGTTTTTTGTACTTGGCCCTCTTGCCGGGCTTAGGATATTTTTTGTATATTGTTATCGCCGTTCTCTGGTCACCTCACTCTTCCAAAATCTAATTCTTGGGCTCGTTGTGTACTTTCTCTTGTTTCTTCACTTCCCTCGAGGAGCTATTGTTCTTCAGTAGACAGATCTAACCCACCTCTTGTGCACCTGGTTGGCTTATTTTCCTTGCTGTTGGGCAAAATCTCTCACAAACTTTGTGAGGATCTTTGGTGGTGTCCAGAATAACATAAAGTTTTTCATAGGCACCACTGCTAAACTTGAAATCAACCGTTTCACTGCTTCATTAAGAAATGTTTACCATTTAGCAAAGGAGCAGGTTGGAATATCCTTGCATCTTTTCATCCTATTGCTTTTTAGCCTTAATATTAAGGAGACTCCTGGCTGTCCCAGGCAAAATTTCTTTTTTTTCCAAGCTAAAATGTATTGGCCACCGATAAGCACCAATGGCCACCAATAAGTGGCAGGTAGGTAAATCTTTTATTGAAAATTATTTTTTATTAAGGTTTCAAAAAACAACTAACATAATGGGGGGGACTGAACATACAAAGTAAGACAACTGTCACACTTACCTCTTCCTCCCTGAAGCACAGGCATCTCTCTCCTACGCATGTGGGCCGTTCTGACGCTGGGCGTGCCTCTGTTTCTAAGCTTTATCAATTCCATTCAATCTGCTGGCCAATCAGAAAATAGCCTCTTGACCAGCCCTGGTTATTTAGCTAGCTCACACACTGCACTCTGTGTTTGTGCAACAAGTCTTCATGTTCTGTGCCCCTGTGAGCTAGTTCCTGTAAACCTGTTGCCTAATCCAGTGTTTTTGGTGTCCAGCTCCTGTGTTAACCCTTCGTTGTCCAGCCGGTTGGTTCCCAGTCAACTTCTCTGTGCAGTTTCTGTGTTCCTGTCTGTCTGTGGATATCCCTGTGTCACCTGTGCCTCCTGTTGCTTCCAGTGTCTCCTGTGTTCCCTGTTTCCTGTGATGTCTGTCTCCTGGATCCCTGGCTGTTGACCTGACCTCTCTTGCTTGCTGTCTGCTTCAACCCCAGCTTTCCCTGACTATACTTCTGCGTTGTCATTTGGTACCATGTTTTGCCCACCTTGGTGTGCCCAAGGACCGCAACCTGGCAGTAACCAGCGGCCCAACATCCTCACCATCAGAGGCTCTGGAGAAGACCTGGTTACTGCTTAGACTCTGCACCTTGGCCATTCTCAGGGCTCACACCACACAGTGGCCCTGTCTCTCCGTGCATGACAACAACAGCAATCCTAAGGTAGGAGTCAATGCAGGAACAAACATGGCACAGTGGCAAACTGAAGGGTCAGGAGCTGAAGGTCACTGCAATAGCAAGCCATAAAAAAAGTTGAGAGCCTCCAAATGCTAGCAGAAGGAAAGGGCAAACCATGGAAAAAAGGAAGGCGAGCATGGTGGAAACTGAACATGGGCTTAAAAACCATTGAAATTTTCCAATATAGTAAATCAGAGGGGGCAAAATGGAACAAAAAAGGAGCATATGGAAGTTTGGTCATTTTGGAGTTTTTTTCAACATAAATAGTTGTTTTTCTAAAAAATTGGAGAATATTTTTTATAAAACACTGCTCCAAACATCCCACAATTTTTGCAATTTAGGTACCATCCATTAATTAGTTTTAGCCTAATTCTTAAAATTGGAGCCACCTTCCCTTTTCGATCCATCTGAATTAGTCATTTAGCACTCTCTGCCAACAAGAATACCAGATACCATGCAATAAAAAAGACTTAAAATCATGACTCCGGCTATTGGAAATCCCTTTACCAATCACTATTAGTGTTTTGTATCCAGCTGTACTTTGAACAAAAACACACAATAGTGGGACTTTTAAGGCCAATTAGAATCCAGTATAAACCAATAAAACCTTTATTCATCTACAAAATAGCAACAATGATAGTAGCAGCTGCATACATTTTTTGTATACATAGTACATCCAATCTCCTGTGTAGACACCAAGAGTGGTGTTAAATCAGTTGACGCGTTTCGCGGCAAATGTAACTGCTTCTTCAGAACAAGTTAGGAGATCTTCAACAATGAAAATGCTCATGATTGTCCATACAGTTTTCCGCACATTATGTAAAAACAAACAATGGACGGCAGTAAGGAACACAGGCGGCATTAAAAAAATCCTTCATGCATGTAAGAAGCCTCCTATTAATAATTACAGTATATCAGAGGTACAGTTCCATGCCTCACATAAGAAGAGAAGCCACATTTTGTATCCAGCTTTCTTTTTAAACTGATATCCACTTTCTCTTTTTTTGGACTAGAGTCTTTTATTAAACTTTGTAGTCAGAAAGTTACCATTTACTGTTTGATGAATGGAGGGGACAGCAGGAAAGGCGATTCATAGCTGAACAGTAAAGTACATTGACATCTTCAAGGTAAGACTTCTGAGGGTTTTAAAAAAAATAAGAGTGAGAGTTCTGTCCAAACATAAGGAAAGGCAATTATCTGTTTCTGCTGCAACTCTTCGGAGCCGGTGGACACTAGATAAACTGTGGGAAGTCAATAGAGAGGAAGACCACTCTACTGAATCCTAATGTGAAGGCGGGAGAGTGAAAACTTTTCGAGGAAGAAAGGCGGAAGATTTATTGGTGATCACAAAGGAGACAGCTCTCAGCTCTTCTTCGTACATTGTTTGCTAATTAGTACCGCCATACTTGAGTTGCGTGACATGTTCGAGCATCATTTGTGACATTTGAGCAATGCTTGGGTTAAAGGTTAGCAGTGAGCTGAATGAGGATCTTTAACTTAAGACTTAAATCCCATCTTTTCAGTATATTGACCCCACTTTAACTTAGAGCCCCTTTACCCTATTTCTCTCCCTTACTGTCTTTACATTTTATATACCTTCCTTCCATTGGTCTTCAGTGAAATCTGATGACTTCACAAGTTCTTATCCAATGTTGTAAAGGACAGTAACTTCAAAGACATGGTGCTCTTCTGTTTCATGCAAGCCAATGCTTCTTGAAATAACATCGACAGTGGGTTGATCATTGGCACCCTATAAAATCGGTTGAATGATGCCAGGTATTGTTCATCCAGGAAAAGCATGTGGACCATGTGTAAAATATTCTGGACCACTGAACATGTTTGGAGAGAAGCTGAAAATGGCATCCAAAGAGTGGCTTTGGTAGGACTGGTGATCATTATAGGAACCATTATGGAGGAAGACTAGGGTTAGACTAGACTAGATTAGGGTAAGTATTAACTCATTGCATTGATATTGAGTTCTGCCATCATAAGGAACACAATAAATATATTTCTCATCAGCTCAGACTTAGGGTTTATTTGGAAATGATTGGGCTGGAAAGTGAAGATTCCTTAAAGCAGTGAATACTTGGAGACTGCACTTGGTGGACAAACGGCAAGTCTCTCTGTAGTCCAATAAATACAGTATAAAAAAGGGCGACTTTGACCTTTGAAATGAAATAGGTTTTCTTATTCTCTGTCTCATGAGTAATCTACAGCAATCGGCTACACAAAGGTCAGGGTTATATAAAGTTACTCGCGGTTCTTAGGTAAGACACAGCCTGCTCCCTCACCAGTATGGATGTTAGGTAATGTTTGCTCTTGCTGTCTCTCCGCCATTCTGGGGATTTGGATATAATAAACAGGAAAATGCTTGTTTTATAATACTTTGGATAAGAGCTCTTCAGGCTGCCAGAACCGAAGTAGCAGTGGCTGCAGCCTTTTTCTCTTTTAATAATCCAAGACATCGAGTACATCATAACACTTCAGTGGCGTTAGGAAATATTCTGCAGAGATGGAATATACATTAAGAGAGAAGGTGAACTTAATGTGGACTTTTCTGTTGCTTTAACAAAATTGTGTGTCAATAAAATCAAAACTGCCAAAATCTGTAAAATCCCATTAAAGCCTATGGAAAGTGAACCTTTATGTCTAATATAAAGGGGTAATAGGTAAACTGGTGTCCAAAATTATTGTGTACCATTGAAAAAAAAAACAGTATAGCAGGTAGAGGGTCTTTCCATGTGGCTTTGCTCCTCCAATAACCTACTAATGACTTCCTAACTCATAACCACATCACACACACGGCTCCAAGACTTCTCTAGAGCTGCCCCAACTCTCTGGAATGGACTTCTTTGTCTTATTCTGCTTGCTCCTACTTTCTGCTCATTTAAAAGAGCCCTCGAAACCCATCTTTTAAAACTTGGCCACCCGTCCTCTTCTGTCTCTTACCCCGCTACTTACTCAGCATTCTGTATCCCCCTCCTCCTAGATTGTGTGATACATCCCTTTCCTCCTAGATTGTAAGCTCTTTGGGGCAGGGTTCTCTCTTCCTCCTGTGTCACTGTCCGTATCTGTTTATCAGCTGCAACCCCCACTTAATATATAAATACTGTTTATAATAATATTCACTCTGCATTACCAAACTAAGGATCTATTTATTAGCAAAGGGAGTGTAAACATCATTGGGTGATCGTGACTGATATGGCTTTACATTAGTGGACGATTTGACCCTTGACGTAATAATCTAGATCCGAGATAGAAATAAACTTTATTTTTGGTTAGCAAGTCTTTTTATATTAATGAATGACCTTTTATTGGTGTGCAAAAATTAGGTAGACTTTACATTATTTTTTTCACATTTTTTTTTTTAAATGGAATGTGGTTGTGGGGTTTTGCTTACAATTAAAATGATATCTAATCTCATCTCAGCTGGAGTCATACTTCATATGTATTACAGGAGAGAGCTGTCAATGAAGTGTGGGTACCTAGTAGCCCAAAATATATGTAGGGGTACAAGGTATGTCATCCAATGAAATATGTTATCACCATTGGGAAGAACCATAAGAGCATTGGATGTGCATTACCTAATCTTATCAGTTAAACATTTCCCAAATACTTATTTTCTATGTCCTTTAAATGTATAATTTAATGTTGGCACGGACATTGCTAACTCTCTTTTGCCATGTGTATGTTCCTTCCACAGTTCCACCAAAGATCTCCAACATCTCCGCAGACATCACTGTGAACGAAGGCAGCAACGTGACTCTGGTGTGCATTGCCAACGGGCGCCCTGACCCCATCATCACCTGGAGGCACCTCAACCCCACAGGTCATTTTAACATTTTTTTGTACTTATGGACTGTGTTGGGAGTGGACTTTTGTCAATAATTTTATTAACATGATTTAATTCACTTCATGTTGCCTTAAAGTGCTGCTTTGTGTAGTGAATATGGACAAGTTCAGATAAGTTGTTAGAACAGTTGTTTGCAATTAGCACTGATTACTCTTTGTAAGTTGAAGTAACTTAATTCATAAAAAGTCAAGTAATTGGTTTGTTGAATATATATATAGAGAGAGCGGTGATGGACAGAATTTTCTCTTTGTTACAGCCCCAAAATTTATGTTTAAGTAAAAAAAAAAAAAAGAAAAAGACAGAGGGGCTTTTTAGTGGCAAAGAGAAAAAAGTATATTTTCCCATAACTTGTACAGAAGTACAATTTCAACACCAGCGGTAATACTAGACAGAGTTCCACTGCAGAGATAAATACAACTGTGACAGATTTAGTGTTATTGGTTGGATATAGCTGTCTCAGTTCGGACGCGTTTCGCCGTTTTGACTTCCTCAGGGAATACACTGGTTTGGAATATAATATGACACAAAGGATGCATATAAGAAACGCAACATAATATGAAAAACAAGTTACAAATGTATGATATATCTTTATGGAACATAACCTATTTTACTATTGCTATTGTGACAATATAGCTCTTATTCGATAATAATGTTACAAGTAAAAAATCCCCTCCCTTTTCTTCAACTTTTTACTTTGATATATATTAGTTGATAATTTACCTGAGCCAACTGGTGTTGGCACACTCTCCTTTCTTTAGGGCTCTTAATTGGAAGACTTTTGAATTAAATCCAATCTGGAGTTCTATTTACAAGAAATCTGATTCTCTTTAATGGCATCATATCAGTAATTGGCAGCAGAGTATCCCCTCCCCCTCAATATTTTTGTGATTATTATGGTGCCCATGTTTCACCCAATTTGACATTTTGACATCTAGAATATTTTGCAACATTGTTGCATTCTCATCTGGAATACTTCTGTGCTGATTTTCAAAATGTATTATATTCACCAAAACTTTCTGTATCAGACTCCTTTATAACTTTTACACCTCTACCACTGTTAAAAATTCATTTTTTTAAAATGTCTGTGAGGGTTACTAAACGGAGCTTAATGCGAGTGTGAAGCCGGTGAGCCGGTCCCGGTATTATTTATCCCTCGCGTTGTTTTTTATCAGTATTTCCAGTTGTAATGAGTTCTGAATCTTTCATATTGGGAGTGTGGATCGTAATGAAATCAACCTGTGGCTTGGCGCTAATGCGTCTTTTGACATTTCCCAAATCTTGCCGCTCGGAACGTTTGTGAAAAATACGTTGCTAATGTGACTTACAGGTCCTCTTAGTCAGTAGTCAGGAGTCGTTAAAGTGTCAAACTATGTGGATTGTTAATAAGTATTTTTCTTAGAAAAATAATGCACAGCTTTGCCAATTTATGTCCCAGGCCTCCTTTCCATAATGCGCTGGATGAGTACCTGTCACATTTCAGTATGCTCAATATTGCTATTCACTTGTGCATATTTTTTCATACTATTTGGTATCTAATGGGGGCCATTCACACCTATACTGGGCTGCAACTCACTAAATTGTCCTATATGGGCATGTTATATTTCTTCTGAACAGTATTGAATCGCTTTTTTATGTCAATGTCCACTTTCTTATTTCCAACGCAGTGCCAACACAACCGATTCTGCATTTCGCCCAACTTGTCATTCCCAAGATGAGAATAATTGATAAATGGCATTGATAAGCCGCTCACTGGAGCCTAGAAACCGGGGCATTTTGATTTATGACATCACGCATAAATGAAGATATTATTAAGTCCTCATGTTGGGAGACGGAAGCCGGTTGTTTACGGTTCACGGTCCATGCCCTCCGCTGCTTCTTAGTAAACAATAGAAATGAAGACTAATTGGGAGGCGTTCATCAGCAATGCATCATTAATAGAAGGTTTCACGTACTTGGAATTCCGGGAGGGGGTGGGTTGGTCTCTAATATAAGGGGCCATTTATGCTTCTGTCCTTTAGTTAGGAGATATAAAATGACATTCACATGGTTGACAATTGGGTTCCATTGTGCTCCTTTGAGCAGCTGATAGTTATGTTCTTTCCAGTGATAGGTGAATGAATGAACTCTGTACATACAGTGCCGACCTGTTCTATGGAATAGAGAAGGGGGGGGGGTGAGCAAGCAGCACCCTGCTGTGCCCTTCTCTATAGGAGTGAACAGCAGTCATTCCTTATTGGTCGTTCATCACTCCGTCATAGTTGTATTGATGAACAGTAGTAGGGTCCATTGTACATATGTCAGATTTTTGCCAAAGACGGGCAAAGAGTGTCTTTCTGATGTGTATGTGAAGCTTACATTGTCAATAAAAACTGCCGTTATTGGCCCCACCTCTCTCTGACCAGCCCCTTACTACCCCTCTATAGAGTCATATTTAATATAAAAGCCCCATAGACTTCCATGAGGCTCAACTACCCTTGTCTTGGGTTGATGTCTAAGAGGCTTCAATACACAGCCATGGACTGAGATGAAGACTGGTGGCCTCCAGAAGTAACAAACCCCTTGGTTCCTGGTTAGTATAATTTTGTGGAAGGAAAGGGTAAATAGGGGGGGGAGCAGGAGGAGTTGCCTCCCCCGGTGGAATCTGCTTGGCCATCAGCCACCACTGTGATCCATCTCCTCCCTCCAAGCAGTTTTGATATTGCGCTGCTGTAAAGTTTTCCATCTCTAACTCAATGTGCAATGGGTGAAACGCGTCAGTAAAGGAATCTTGTGAAAAAAAGAATTATTTTATTTTTGTTTGTATTGGGCCAACACAAAAATATCATTTTGTCTGCTTTTTTATCCTTAGAGAGAAGTTTTACATTTTTTGTACCTATACCTATTTCCCTCCTGAACGCCATTCCTAGTCACTGCTGAACGTAACACGTTGAATGTCAGCCAGCACGATCATTATCCTTTATTTTGCTAAGATTACTCTCTCCTGTAAACTTGAAATTCATGTTTAAGTCAGGAAAACAGTTCTTCCCTGCCACGGAGCAAAACACTTTGAATCCCAGCCAGTGCGATTGTTATCGTAACCTAGAAATCCGCCAGGCTGTGGTGAATAATTTATGGGGTTGGCGTGCAGCTGCTGCTCATCCTAGACCCTTGCAATTATTGTGCCCCTGACTGAGGCATTGAACTTTGTAAGTAGGACACGGCTAACCTTACCCAAGGTGCGTTCTCTGTGCCTATTGGTTAGCCGGAGATGAGGGGGGACCTCATTCTGTCCTCAAGGTGACGCAGGCTACCAGCACATTGAGATTCATTATATAAATGTCAGATATGAGACTTATATAGGAGGCCTAATAGTGTTTATACATACCTGGTCGTAGTATAAACATGTCAGATATAATAAATTATTACAGGGAAAATGTCAAACAGACTCTAGTTGTAGTAAAAATGTCCAATATCAAGGGTGACTGAGCAGATGGGGATTACTTATGTCATGGGACTTGCCTAGGTCCCCAAATAGAAATCTCCGGCTTTTCTGATTTATAACATTAACCTGAGTGCCGGGTCTGGTTACAGCTACACTCTAATGACTCCCCATGGTACACACTGTTATTATACACATATAGCTCTGACATATACCACAGTGCTGTACAAAAGAGCTTACACTCTAATGACTCCCCATGTTACACACTG